>NC_089235.1:0-230000 GCF_963924675.1 Phocoena phocoena
CCTACCACTACCCTAACCCTAACCCTAACCCTAACCCTAACCCTAACCCTAACCCTAACCCTAACCCTAACCCTAACCCTAACCCTAACCCTAACCCTAACCCTAACCCTAACCCTAACCCTAACCCTAACCCTAACCCTAACCCTAACCCTAACCCTAACCCTAACCCTAACCCTAACCCTAACCCTAACCCTAACCCTAACCCTAACCCTAACCCTAACCCTAACCCTAACCCTAACCCTAACCCTAACCCTAACCCTAACCCTAACCCTAACCCTAACCCTAACCCTAACCCTAACCCTAACCCTAACCCTAACCCTAACCCTAACCCTAACCCTAACCCTAACCCTAACCCTAACCCTAACCCTAACCCTAACCCTAACCCTAACCCTAACCCTAACCCTAACCCTAACCCTAACCCTAACCCTAACCCTAACCCTAACCCTAACCCTAACCCTAACCCTAACCCTAACCCTAACCCTAACCCTAACCCTAACCCTAACCCTAACCCTAACCCTAACCCTAACCCTAACCCTAACCCTAACCCTAACCCTAACCCTAACCCTAACCCTAACCCTAACCCTAACCCTAACCCTAACCCTAACCCTAACCCTAACCCTAACCCTAACCCTAACCCTAACCCTAACCCTAACCCTAACCCTAACCCTAACCCTAACCCTAACCCTAACCCTAACCCTAACCCTAACCCTAACCCTAACCCTAACCCTAACCCTAACCCTAACCCTAACCCTAACCCTAACCCTAACCCTAACCCTAACCCTAACCCTAACCCTAACCCTAACCCTAACCCTAACCCTAACCCTAACCCTAACCCTAACCCTAACCCTAACCCTAACCCTAACCCTAACCCTAACCCTAACCCTAACCCTAACCCTAACCCTAACCCTAACCCTAACCCTAACCCTAACCCTAACCCTAACCCTAACCCTAACCCTAACCCTAACCCTAACCCTAACCCTAACCCTAACCCTAACCCTAACCCTAACCCTAACCCTAACCCTAACCCTAACCCTAACCCTAACCCTAACCCTAACCCTAACCCTAACCCTAACCCTAACCCTAACCCTAACCCTAACCCTAACCCTAACCCTAACCCTAACCCTAACCCTAACCCTAACCCTAACCCTAACCCTAACCCTAACCCTAACCCTAACCCTAACCCTAACCCTAACCCTAACCCTAACCCTAACCCTAACCCTAACCCTAACCCTAACCCTAACCCTAACCCTAACCCTAACCCTAACCCTAACCCTAACCCTAACCCTAACCCTAACCCTAACCCTAACCCTAACCCTAACCCTAACCCTAACCCTAACCCTAACCCTAACCCTAACCCTAACCCTAACCCTAACCCTAACCCTAACCCTAACCCTAACCCTAACCCTAACCCTAACCCTAACCCTAACCCTAACCCTAACCCTAACCCTAACCCTAACCCTAACCCTAACCCTAACCCTAACCCTAACCCTAACCCTAACCCTAACCCTAACCCTAACCCTAACCCTAACCCTAACCCTAACCCTAACCCTAACCCTAACCCTAACCCTAACCCTAACCCTAACCCTAACCCTAACCCTAACCCTAACCCTAACCCTAACCCTAACCCTAACCCTAACCCTAACCCTAACCCTAACCCTAACCCTAACCCTAACCCTAACCCTAACCCTAACCCTAACCCTAACCCTAACCCTAACCCTAACCCTAACCCTAACCCTAACCCTAACCCTAACCCTAACCCTAACCCTAACCCTAACCCTAACCCTAACCCTAACCCTAACCCTAACCCTAACCCTAACCCTAACCCTAACCCTAACCCTAACCCTAACCCTAACCCTAACCCTAACCCTAACCCTAACCCTAACCCTAACCCTAACCCTAACCCTAACCCTAACCCTAACCCTAACCCTAACCCTAACCCTAACCCTAACCCTAACCCTAACCCTAACCCTAACCCTAACCCTAACCCTAACCCTAACCCTAACCCTAACCCTAACCCTAACCCTAACCCTAACCCTAACCCTAACCCTAACCCTAACCCTAACCCTAACCCTAACCCTAACCCTAACCCTAACCCTAACCCTAACCCTAACCCTAACCCTAACCCTAACCCTAACCCTAACCCTAACCCTAACCCTAACCCTAACCCTAACCCTAACCCTAACCCTAACCCTAACCCTAACCCTAACCCTAACCCTAACCCTAACCCTAACCCTAACCCTA
Organism: Phocoena phocoena; assembly: GCF_963924675.1. Classification (NCBI taxonomy): domain Eukaryota; kingdom Metazoa; phylum Chordata; class Mammalia; order Artiodactyla; family Phocoenidae; genus Phocoena; species Phocoena phocoena. The sequence continues at coordinate 2,242 of NC_089235.1, forward strand.
ACCCTAACCCTAACCCTAACCCTAACCCTAACCCTAACCCTAACCCTAACCCTAACCCTAACCCTAACCCTAACCCTAACCCTAACCCTAACCCTAACCCTAACCCTAACCCTAACCCTAACCCTAACCCTAACCCTAACCCTAACCCTAACCCTAACCCTAACCCTAACCCTAACCCTAACCCTAACCCTAACCCTAACCCTAACCCTAACCCTAACCCTAACCCTAACCCTAACCCTAACCCTAACCCTAACCCTAACCCTAACCCTAACCCTAACCCTAACCCTAACCCTAACCCTAACCCTAACCCTAACCCTAACCCTAACCCTAACCCTAACCCTAACCCTAACCCTAACCCTAACCCTAACCCTAACCCTAACCCTAACCCTAACCCTAACCCTAACCCTAACCCTAACCCTAACCCTAACCCTAACCCTAACCCTAACCCTAACCCTAACCCTAACCCTAACCCTAACCCTAACCCTAACCCTAACCCTAACCCTAACCCTAACCCTAACCCTAACCCTAACCCTAACCCTAACCCTAACCCTAACCCTAACCCTAACCCTAACCCTAACCCTAACCCTAACCCTAACCCTAACCCTAACCCTAACCCTAACCCTAACCCTAACCCTAACCCTAACCCTAACCCTAACCCTAACCCTAACCCTAACCCTAACCCTAACCCTAACCCTAACCCTAACCCTAACCCTAACCCTAACCCTAACCCTAACCCTAACCCTAACCCTAACCCTAACCCTAACCCTAACCCTAACCCTAACCCTAACCCTAACCCTAACCCTAACCCTAACCCTAACCCTAACCCTAACCCTAACCCTAACCCTAACCCTAACCCTAACCCTAACCCTAACCCTAACCCTAACCCTAACCCTAACCCTAACCCTAACCCTAACCCTAACCCTAACCCTAACCCTAACCCTAACCCTAACCCTAACCCTAACCCTAACCCTAACCCTAACCCTAACCCTAACCCTAACCCTAACCCTAACCCTAACCCTAACCCTAACCCTAACCCTAACCCTAACCCTAACCCTAACCCTAACCCTAACCCTAACCCTAACCCTAACCCTAACCCTAACCCTAACCCTAACCCTAACCCTAACCCTAACCCTAACCCTAACCCTAACCCTAACCCTAACCCTAACCCTAACCCTAACCCTAACCCTAACCCTAACCCTAACCCTAACCCTAACCCTAACCCTAACCCTAACCCTAACCCTAACCCTAACCCTAACCCTAACCCTAACCCTAACCCTAACCCTAACCCTAACCCTAACCCTAACCCTAACCCTAACCCTAACCCTAACCCTAACCCTAACCCTAACCCTAACCCTAACCCTAACCCTAACCCTAACCCTAACCCTAACCCTAACCCTAACCCTAACCCTAACCCTAACCCTAACCCTAACCCTAACCCTAACCCTAACCCTAACCCTAACCCTAACCCTAACCCTAACCCTAACCCTAACCCTAACCCTAACCCTAACCCTAACCCTAACCCTAACCCTAACCCTAACCCTAACCCTAACCCTAACCCTAACCCTAACCCTAACCCTAACCCTAACCCTAACCCTAACCCTAACCCTAACCCTAACCCTAACCCTAACCCTAACCCTAACCCTAACCCTAACCCTAACCCTAACCCTAACCCTAACCCTAACCCTAACCCTAACCCTAACCCTAACCCTAACCCTAACCCTAACCCTAACCCTAACCCTAACCCTAACCCTAACCCTAACCCTAACCCTAACCCTAACCCTAACCCTAACCCTAACCCTAACCCTAACCCTAACCCTAACCCTAACCCTAACCCTAACCCTAACCCTAACCCTAACCCTAACCCTAACCCTAACCCTAACCCTAACCCTAACCCTAACCCTAACCCTAACCCTAACCCTAACCCTAACCCTAACCCTAACCCTAACCCTAACCCTAACCCTAACCCTAACCCTAACCCTAACCCTAACCCTAACCCTAACCCTAACCCTAACCCTAACCCTAACCCTAACCCTAACCCTAACCCTAACCCTAACCCTAACCCTAACCCTAACCCTAACCCTAACCCTAACCCTAACCCTAACCCTAACCCTAACCCTAACCCTAACCCTAACCCTAACCCTAACCCTAACCCTAACCCTAACCCTAACCCTAACCCTAACCCTAACCCTAACCCTAACCCTAACCCTAACCCTAACCCTAACCCTAACCCTAACCCTAACCCTAACCCTAACCCTAACCCTAACCCTAACCCTAACCCTAACCCTAACCCTAACCCTAACCCTAACCCTAACCCTAACCCTAACCCTAACCCTAACCCTAACCCTAACCCTAACCCTAACCCTAACCCTAACCCTAACCCTAACCCTAACCCTAACCCTAACCCTAACCCTAACCCTAACCCTAACCCTAACCCTAACCCTAACCCTAACCCTAACCCTAACCCTAACCCTAACCCTAACCCTAACCCTAACCCTAACCCTAACCCTAACCCTAACCCTAACCCTAACCCTAACCCTAACCCTAACCCTAACCCTAACCCTAACCCTAACCCTAACCCTAACCCTAACCCTAACCCTAACCCTAACCCTAACCCTAACCCTAACCCTAACCCTAACCCTAACCCTAACCCTAACCCTAACCCTAACCCTAACCCCTAACCCTAACCCTAACCCTAACCCTAACCCTAACCCTAACCCTAACCCTAACCCTAACCCTAACCCTAACCCTAACCCTAACCCTAACCCTAACCCTAACCCTAACCCTAACCCTAACCCTAACCCTAACCCTAACCCTAACCCTAACCCTAACCCTAACCCTAACCCTAACCCTAACCCTAACCCTAACCCTAACCCTAACCCTAACCCTAACCCTAACCCTAACCCTAACCCTAACCCTAACCCTAACCCTAACCCTAACCCTAACCCTAACCCTAACCCTAACCCTAACCCTAACCCTAACCCTAACCCTAACCCTAACCCTAACCCTAACCCTAACCCTAACCCATCCCCTAACCCTAACCCTAACCCTAACCCTAACCCTAACCCTAACCCTAACCCTAACCCTAACCCTAACCCTAACCCTAACCCTAACCCTAACCCTAACCCTAACCCTAACCCTAACCCTAACCCTAACCCTAACCCTAACCCTAACCCTAACCCTAACCCTAACCCTAACCCTAACCCTAACCCTAATCCTAAACCGAACGATAACACTAACCGGTACCCTAAGACGTACGCTCACCCTAAACCGTTGTCGTACCCTAACCTGTCCCCTAAACCGTCCCCGTCCCCTAACGCTAACCCTAACCCTACTCCTAACCCTAATCCTTACCCGAAGCCTTCCCCTAACACGTCCCCTAATCCTAACCCGTACGCTAACACTAACCCGTACCCTAACACGTACGCTCACCGTAAACCGTTGTCGTACCCTAACCTGTCCCCTAAACAGTCCCCATCCCCTAACCCTAACCCTAACACTAACCCTATCCCTAACCCTAACCCTTACCCGAAGCCTTACCCTAACCTGTCCCCTAATCCTAACCCGTACGCTAACACAAACCCGTACCCTAACACGTACGATCACCCTAAACTGTTGTCGTACCCTTACCTGTCCTCTAAACCGTCCCCTTCCCCTAACCCTAACACTAACCCTAACCCTAACCCTTACCCGAAGCCTTACGCTAACCCGTCCCCTAATCCAAACCCGTACGCTAACACTAACCGGTACCCTAACACGTATGCTCACCCTAAACTGTTGTGGTACCCTAACCTGTCCCCTAAACCGTCCCCGTCCCCTAACCCTAACCCTAACCCTACCCCTAACCCTAACCATACCCAAAGCCTTACCCTAACCCGTCCCCTAATCCTAACCCTTACTCTAACACTAACCTGTACCGTAACACGTACACTCACCCTAAACCGTTGTCGTACCCTAACCTGTCCCCTAAACCGTCCCCGTCCCCTAACCCTAACCCTAACCCTACCCCTAACCCTAATTCTTACCCGAAGCCTTCCCCTAACCCGTCCCCTAATCCTAACCCGTACGCTAACACTAACCCTTACCCTAACACGTACGCTCACCGTAAACCATTGTCGTACCCTAACCTGTCCCCTAAACCGTCCCCGTCCCCTAACCCTAACCCTAACCCTAACCCTAACCCTAACCCTTACCCGAAGGCTTACGCTAACCCGTCCCCTAATCCTAACCCGTACGCAAACACTAACCCGTACCCTAACACGTATGCACACCTTAAACCGTTATCGTACCCTAACCTGTCCCCTAAACCGTCCCCGTCCCCTAACCCTAACCCTAACCCTACCCCTAACCCTAATTCTTACCCGAAGCCTTCCCCTAACCCGTCGCCTAATCCTAACCCGTACGCTAACACTAACCCGTACCCTAACACGTATGCTCACCCTAAACCGTTGTCGTACCCTAACCTGTCCCCTAAACCGTCCCCGTCCCCTAACCGTATCCCTAACCCAAACCCTAACCCTAACCCTAACCCTTACCCGAAGCGTTAACCTAACCCGTCCACTAATCCTAAACCGTACGCTAACACTAACCCGTACCCTAACACGTACGCTCACCCTAAACCGTTGTCGTACCCTAACCTGTCCCCTAAACCGTCCCCGTCCCCGTCCCCGTCCCCTAACTCTAACCCTAACCCTTACCCGAAGCCTTACCCTAACCCGTCCCCTAATCCTAACACGTACGCTAACACTAAACCATACCCTAACACGTACGCTCACCCTAAACCGTTGTCGTACACTAACCTGTCCCGTAAACCGTCCCCATCCCCTAACCCTAACCCTAACCCTAACCCTAACACTAACCCTTACCCGAACCCTTACACTTACCCGTCCCCTAATCCTAACTCGTATGCTAACACTAACATGTACCCTAACACGTACGCTCACCCTAAACCGTTGTCCTACCCTAACCTGTCCCTTATACCGTCACCGTCCCCTAACCCTAACCCTAACCCTAAACCTAAGCCTTAACCGAAGCCTTACCCTTACCCGTCCCGTAATCCTAACCGGTACGCTAACACTAACCCGTACCCTAACACGTATGCTCACTGTAAACCGTTGTCATACCCTAAACTGTCCCCTAAACAGTCCGCATCCCCTAACCCTAACCCTAACCCTAACCCTAACCCTTACCCGAAGCCTTACCCTAACCCGTCCCCTAATCCTAAACCGTACGCTAACACTAACCCGTACCCTAACAAGTACACTCACACTAAATCGTTGTTGTACCCTAACCTGTCCCCTAAACCGTCCCCATCCCCTAACCCTTACCCTAACCCTAACCCTAAACCTATCCCTTACCTGAAGCCTTACCCTCACCCGTCCCCTAATTCTAACCCGTACTCTAACACTAACCCGTACCCTAACACGTACGCTCACCCTAAACCGTTGTCGTACCCTAACCTGTCCCCTAAACCGTCCCCGTCCCCTAAACCTAACCCTAACCCTAACCCTAACCCTTAACCGAAGCCTAACCCTAACCCTTACCCGAAGCCTTACCCTAACCCGTCCCCTAATCCTAAACCGAACGCTAACACTAAACGGTACCCTAAAACGTACGCTCACCCTAAACCGTTGTCGTACCCTAACCTGTCCCCTAAACCGTCCCCGTCCCCTAACGCTAACCCTAACCCTACCCCTAACCCTAATCCTTACCCGAAGCCTTCCCCTAACACGTCTCCTAATCCTAACCGGTACGCTAACACTAACCCGTACCCTAACACGTATGCTCACTGTAAACCGTTGTCGTACCCTAACCTGTCCCCTAAACATTCCGCATCCCCTAACCCTAACCCTAACCCTAACCCTACCCCTAACCCTAATCCTTACCCGAAGCCTTCCCCTAACACGTCCCCTAATCCTAACCCGTACGCTAACACTAACCCGTACCCTAACACGTACGCTCACCCTAAACTGTTGTCGTACCCTTACCTGGCCTCTAAACCGTCCCCGTCCCCTAACCCTAACACTAACCCTAACCCTAACCCTTACCCAAAGCCTTACCCTAACCCATCCCCTAATCCTAACCCTTACTCTAACACTAACGCGTACCGTAACACGTACGCTCACCCTAAACCGTTGTCGTACCCTAACCTGTCCCCTAAACCGTCCCCGTACCCTAACCCTAACCCTAACCCTACCCCTAACACTAATTCTTACCCGAAGCCTTCCCCTAACCCGTCCCCTAATCCTAACCCGTACGCTAACACTAAACCTTACCCTAACACGTACGCTCACTGTAAACCATTGTCGTACCCTAACCTGTACCCTAAAGCGTCCCCGTCACCTAACCCTAACCCTAACCCTAACCCTAACCCTAACCCTTACCCGAAGGCTTACCCTAACCCGTCCCCTAATCCTAACCCGTACACTGACACTAACCCGTACCCTAACACGTATGCACACTATAAACCGTTGTCGTACCCTAACCTGTCCACTAAACCGCCCCGTCCCCTAACCCTAACACTAACCCTAACCCTAACACTTACCCGAAGTCTTGCTCTAACCCGTCGCCTAATCCTAACCCGTACGCTAACACTAACCCGTACCCTAACACGTATGCTCACCCTAAACCGTTGTCGTAACCTAACCTGTCCCCGAAACCGTCCCCGTCCCCTAACCCTAACCCTAACCCTAACCCTAACCCTAAAACTTACCCGAAGCGTTAACCTAACACGTCCCCTAATTCTAACCCGTAGGCTAACACTAACCCGTACCCTAACACGTACGCTCACCCTAAACCGTTGTCGTACCCTAACCTGTCCCCTAAACCGTCCCCGTCCCCGTCCCCGTCCCCTAACTCTAACCCTAACCCTTACCCGAAGCCTTACCCTAACCCGTCCCCTAATCCTAACACGTACGCTAACACTAAACGATACCCTAACACATACGCTCACCCTAAACCGTTGTCGTACCCTAACCTGTCCCGTAAACCGTCCCCGTCCCCTAACCCTAACCATAACCCTAACACTAACCCTTACCCGAAGCCTTACACTTACCCGTCCCCTAATCCTAACTCGTATGCTAACACTAACACGTACCCTAACACGTACGCTCACCCTAAACCATTGTCCTACCCTAAACTGTCCCCTAAACCGTCCCCGTCCCCTAACACTAACCCTAACCCTAACCCTAACCCTAACCCTTACCCGAAGCCTTACTGTAACCCGTCCCCTAATCCTAACCCGTACGCTAACACTAACCCGTACCCTAACACGTACGCTCACCCTAAACCGTTGTCGTACCCTAACCTGTCCCCTAAACCGTCCCCGTCCCCTAACCCTAACCCTAACCCTAACCCTAACCCTTACACGAAGCGTTAACCTAACACGTCCCCTAATTCTAACCCGTACGCTAACATTAACCCGTACCCTAACACGTACGCTCACCCTAAACCGTTGTCGTACCCTAACCTGTCCCCTAAACCGTCCCCGTCCCCGTCCCCGTCCCCTAACTCTAACCCTAAACCTTACCCGAAGCCTTACCCTAACCCGTCCCCTAATCCTAACACGTACGCTAACACTAAAACATACCCTAACACGTATGCTCACCCTAAACCGTTGTCGTACCCTAACCTGTCCCGTAAAGCATCCCCGTCCCCTAACCCTAACCCTAACCCTAACCCTAACACGAACCGTTACCCGAAGCCTTACACTTACCCGTCCCCTAATCCTAACTCGTATGCTAACACTAACATGTACCCTAACACGTACGCTCACCCTAAACCGTTGTCCTACCCTAACCTGTCCCCTAAACCGTCCCCGTCCCCTACCCCTAACCCTAACCCTAACCCTAACCCTTAACCGAAGCCTTACACTAACCCGTCCACTAATCCTAACCCGTACGCTAACACTAACCCGTACCCTAACACGTACGCTCACCCTAAACCGTTGTCGTAACCTAACCTGTCCCCTAAACCGTACCCATCCCCTAACCCTAACCCTAACCCTACACCTAACACTAACCCTTACCCGAAGCCTTGCGCTAACCCGTCCCCTAATCCTAACCCGTACTCTAACACTAACCCATACCCTAACACGTACACTCACCGTAAACTGTTGTCGTACCCTAACCTGTCCCCTAAACCGTCCCCGTACCCTAACCCTAACCCTAAACCTAACCCTTACCCGAAGCCTTACCCTAACCCGTCCCCTAATCCTAATCCGTACGCTAACACTAACCCGTACCCTAACAAGTACGCTCACCCTAAATCGTTGTTGTACCCTAACCTGTCCCCAAACCGTCCCTGTCCCCTAACCCTAACCCTAACCCTAACCCTAAACCTATCCCTTACCCGAAGCCTTACCCTCACCCGTCCCCTAATTCTAACCCGTACTCTAACACTAACCCGTACCCTAACACGTACGCTCACCCTAAACCGTTGTCGTACCCTAACCTGTCCCCTAAACCGTCCCCGTCCCCTAAACCTAACCCTAACCCTAACCCTAACCCTTACCCGAAGCCTTACCCTAACCCGTCCCCTAATCCTAACCCGTACGCTAACACTAACCCGTACCCTAAAAAGTACGCTCACACTAAATCGTTGTTGTACCCTAACCTGTCCCCTAAACCGTCCCCATCCCCTAACCCTAACCCTAACCCTAACCCTAAACCTATCCCTTACCCGAGGCCTTACCCTAACCCGTCCCCTAATCCTAAACCGAACGCTAACACTAACCGGTACCCTAAAACGTACGCTCACCCTAAACCGTTGTCGTACCCTAACCTGTCCCCTAAACCGTCCCCGTCCCCTAACGCTAACCCTAACCCTACCCCTAACCCTAATCCTTACCCGAAGCCTTCCCCTAACACGTCTCCTAATCCTAACCGGTACGCTAACACTAACCCGTACCCTAACACGTATGCTCACTGTAAACCGTTGTCGTACCCTAACCTGTCCCCTAAACATTCCGCATCCCCTAACCCTAACCCTAACCCTAACCCTAACCCTAACCCTTACCCGAAGCCTCACCCTAACCCGTCCCCTAATCCTAACCCGTACGCTAACACGAACCCGTACCCTAACACGTACGCTCACTCTAAACTGTTGTCATACCCTTACCTGTCCTCTAAACCGTCCCCGTCCCCTAACCCTAACACTAACCCTAACCCTAACCCTTACCCGAAGCCTTACCCTAACCCGTCCCCTAATCCAAACCCGTACGCTAACACTAACCGGTACCCTAACACGTATGCTCACCCTAAACTGTTGTCGTACCCTAACCTGTCCCCTAAACCGTCCCCGTCCCCTAACCCCAACCCTAACCCTAACCCTAACCCTTACCCGAAGCCTTACCATAACCCGTCCCCTAATCCTAACCCGTACGCTAACACTAACCCGTACCCTAACACGTACGCTCACCCTAAACCGTTGTCGTACCCTAACCGGTCCCCTAAACCGTCCCCGTCCCCTAATCCTAACCCTAACCGTAACCCTAAACCTAACCCTTACCCGAAGCCTTACCCTAACCCGTCCCCTAATCCTAACCCGTACGCTAACACTAAACCATACCCTAACACGTACGCTCACCCTAAACGGTTGTCGTACCCTAACCTGTCCCCTAAACCGTCCCCGTCCCCTAACCCTAATCCTAACCCTAACCCTAACACTAACCCTTACCCGAAGCCTTACACTTACCCGTCCCTTAATCCTAACTCGTATGCTAACACTAACACGTACCCTAACACGTACGCTCACCCTAAACCGTTGTACTACCCTAACCTGTCCCCTAAACCGTCCCCGTCCCCTAACACTAACCCTAACCCTAACCCTAACCCTAACCCTTACCCGAAGCCTTACACTAACCCGTACCCTAATGCAAACCCGTACGCTAACACTAACCCGTACCCTAACACGTACGCTCACCCTAAACCGTTGTCGTACCCTAACCTCTCCCCTAAACCGTCCCCGTCCCCTAACCCTAACCCTAACCCTAACCCTAACCCTTAACCAAAGCCTTACACTAACCCGTCCACTAATCCTAACCCGTACGCTAACACTAACCCGTACACTAACACGTACGCTCACCCTATACCGTTGTCGTAACCTAACCTGTCCCCTGAACCGTACCCATCCCCTAACCCTAACCCTAACCCTACCCCAAACACTAACCCTTACCCGAAGCCTTGCGCTAACCCGTCCCCTAATCCTAACCCGTACTCTAACACTAACCCATACCCTAACACGTACGCTCACCGTAAACTGTTGTCGTACCCTTACCTGTCCCCTAAACCGTCCCCGTCTCCTTAACCTAACCCTAACCCTAACCCTAACCCTAACCCTTACCTGAAGCCTTACCCTAACCCGTCCCCTAATCCTAACCCGTACGCTAACACTAACCCGTACCCTAACACGTACGCTCACCCTAAACGGTTGTCGTACCCTAACCTGTCCACTAAACCGTCCCCATCCCCTAACCCTAAACCTAACCCTAAACCTAACCCTTACCCGAAGCCTTACACTAACCCGTCCCCTAATCCAAACCCGTACGCTAACACTAAGCGGTACCATAACACGTGCCCTCACCCTAAACCGTTGTCGTATCCTAACCTGTCCCCTAAACCATCCCCGTCCCCTAACCCTAACCCTAACCCTACCCCTAACCCTAATCCTTACCCGAAGCCTTACCCTAACCCGTCCCCTAATCCTAAACCGTACTCTAACACTAACCAGTACCCTAACACGTACGCTCACCCTAAACCGTTGTCGTACCCTAACCTGTCCCCTAAACCGTCCCCGTCCGCTAACCCTAACCCTAACCCTAACCCTAACCCTTACCCGAAGCCTTACCCTAACCCGTCCCCTAATCCTAACCCGTACGCTAACACTAACCCGTACCCTAACAAGTACGTTCACCCTAAATCGTTGTTGTACCCTAACCTGTCCCCTAAACCGTCCCCATCCCCTAACCCTAACCCTAACCCTAACCCTAAACCTATCCCTTACCCGAAGCCTTACTCTCACCCGTCCCCTAATTCTAACCCGTACTCTAACACTAACCCGTACCCTAACACGTACGCTCATCCTAAACAGTTGTTGTACCCTAAACTGTCCCCTAAACCGTCCCCGTCCCCTAAACCTAACCCTAACCCTAACCCTAACCCTAACCCTTACCCGAAGCCTTACCCTAACCCGTCCCCTAATCCTAAACCGAACGCTAACACTAACCGGTACCCTAACACGTACGCTCACCCTAAACCGTTGTCGTACCCTAACCTGTCCCCTAAACCGTCCCCGTCACCTAACGCTAACCCTAACCCTACCCCTAACCCTAATCCTTACCCGAAGCCTTCCCCTAACACGTCTCCTAATCCTAACCCGTACGCTAACACAAACCCGTACCCTAACACGTATGATCACCGTAAACCGTTGTCGTACCCTAACCTGTCCCCTAAACAGTCCGCATCCCCTAACCCTAACCCTAACCCTAACCCTAACCCTAACCCTAGCCCTTACCCGAAGCCTCACCCTAACCCGTCCCCTAATCCTAACCCGTACGCTAACACGAACCCGTACCCTAACACGTATGCTCACCCTAAACTGTTGTCGTACCCTAACCTGTCCCCTGAACCGTCCCCATCACCTAACCCTAAACCTAACCCTACCCCTAACCCTTACCCAAAGCCTTACACTAACCCGTCCCCTAATCCTAACCCTTACTCTAACACTAACCCATACCCTAACACGTACGCTCACCCTAAACCGTTGTCGTACCCTAACCTGTCCACTAAACCGTCCCCGACCCCTAACCCCAACCCTAACCCTAACCCTAACCCTTACCCGAAGCCTTACCCTAACCCGTCCCCTAATCCTAACCCGTACGCTAACACTAACCCGTACCCTAACACGTACGCTCACCCTAAACCGTTGTCCTACCCTAACCTGTCCCCTCAACCATCCCCGTCCCCTAACCCTAACCCTAACCCTAACCCTAACCCTTAACCGAAGCCTTACACTAACCCGTCCACTAATCCTAATCCGTACGCTAACACTAACCCGTACCCTAACATGTACGCTCACCCTAAACCTTTGTCGTAACCTAACCTGTCCCCTAAACCGTACCCATCCCCTTACCCTAACCCTAACCCTACCCCTAACACTAACCCTTACCCGAAGCCTTGCCCTAACCCGTCCCCTAATCCTAACCCGTACGCTAACTCTAACCCGTACCCTAACATGTACGCTCACCCTAAACCGTTGTCGTACCCTAACCTGTCCCCTAAACCGTCCCCGTCCCCTAACCCTAACCCTAACCCTAACCCTAACCCTTACCCGAAGCGTTAACCTAACACGTCCCCTAATTCTAACCCGTACGCCAACACTAACCCGTACCCTAACACGTACGCTCACCCTAAACCGTTGTCGTACCCTAACCTGTCCCCTAAACCGTCCCCGTCCCCGTCCCCGTCCCCTAACTCTAACCCTAACCCTTACCCGAAGCCTTACCCTAACCCGTCCCCTAGTCCTAACACGTACGCTAACACTAAACCATACCCTAACACGTATGCTCACCCTAAACCGTTGTCGTACCCTAACCTGTCCCGTAAACCATCCCCGTCCCCTAACCCTAACCCTAACCCTAACCCTAACCCTTACCCGAAGCCTTACCCTAACCCGTCCCCTAATCCTAACCCGTACACTAACACTAACCCGTACCCTAACAAGTACGCTCACCCTAAATCGTTGTCGTACCCTAACCTGTCCCCTAAACCGTCCCCGTCCCCTAACCCTAACCCTAAACCTAACCCTAAACCTATCCCTTACCCGAAGCCTTACCCTCACCCGTCCCCTAATTCTAACCCGTACTCTAACACTAACCCGTACCCTAACACGTACGCTCACCCTAAACCGTTGTCGTACACTAACCTGTCCCCTAAACCGTCCCCGTCCCCTAAACCTAACCCTAACCCTAACCCTAACTCTTACCCGAAGCCTTACCCTAACCCGTCCCCTAATCCTAAACCGAACGATAACACTAACCGGTACCCTAAGACGTACGCTCACCCTAAACCGTTGTCGTACCCTAACCTGTCCCCTAAACCGTCCCCGTCCCCTAACGCTAACCCTAACCCTACTCCTAACCCTAATCCTTACCCGAAGCCTTCCCCTAACACGTCCCCTAATCCTAACCCGTACGCTAACACTAACCCGTACCCTAACACGTACGCTCACCGTAAACCGTTGTCGTACCCTAACCTGTCCCCTAAACAGTCCCCATCCCCTAACCCTAACCCTAACACTAACCCTATCCCTAACCCTAACCCTTACCCGAAGCCTTACCCTAACCTGTCCCCTAATCCTAACCCGTACGCTAACACAAACCCGTACCCTAACACGTACGATCACCCTAAACTGTTGTCGTACCCTTACCTGTCCTCTAAACCGTCCCCTTCCCCTAACCCTAACACTAACCCTAACCCTAACCCTTACCCGAAGCCTTACGCTAACCCGTCCCCTAATCCAAACCCGTACGCTAACACTAACCGGTACCCTAACACGTATGCTCACCCTAAACTGTTGTGGTACCCTAACCTGTCCCCTAAACCGTCCCCGTCCCCTAACCCTAACCCTAACCCTACCCCTAACCCTAACCATACCCAAAGCCTTACCCTAACCCGTCCCCTAATCCTAACCCTTACTCTAACACTAACCTGTACCGTAACACGTACGCTCACCCTAAACCGTTGTCGTACCCTAACCTGTCCCCTAAACCGTCCCCGTCCCCTAACCCTAACCCTAACCCTACCCCTAACCCTAATTCTTACCCGAAGCCTTCCCCTAACCCGTCCCCTAATCCTAACCCGTACGCTAACACTAACCCTTACCCTAACACGTACGCTCACCGTAAACCATTGTCGTACCCTAACCTGTCCCCTAAACCGTCCCCGTCCCCTAACCCTAACCCTAACCCTAACCCTAACCCTAACCCTTACCCGAAGGCTTACGCTAACCCGTCCCCTAATCCTAACCCGTACGCAAACACTAACCCGTACCCTAACACGTATGCACACCTTAAACCGTTATCGTACCCTAACCTGTCCCCTAAACCGTCCCCGTCCCCTAACCCTAACCCTAACCCTACCCCTAACCCTAATTCTTACCCGAAGCCTTCCCCTAACCCGTCGCCTAATCCTAACCCGTACGCTAACACTAACCCGTACCCTAACACGTATGCTCACCCTAAACCGTTGTCGTACCCTAACCTGTCCCCTAAACCGTCCCCGTCCCCTAACCGTATCCCTAACCCAAACCCTAACCCTAACCCTAACCCTTACCCGAAGCGTTAACCTAACCCGTCCACTAATCCTAAACCGTACGCTAACACTAACCCGTACCCTAACACGTACGCTCACCCTAAACCGTTGTCGTACCCTAACCTGTCCCCTAAACCGTCCCCGTCCCCGTCCCCGTCCCCTAACTCTAACCCTAACCCTTACCCGAAGCCTTACCCTAACCCGTCCCCTAATCCTAACACGTACGCTAACACTAAACCATACCCTAACACGTACGCTCACCCTAAACCGTTGTCGTACACTAACCTGTCCCGTAAACCGTCCCCATCCCCTAACCCTAACCCTAACCCTAACCCTAACACTAACCCTTACCCGAACCCTTACACTTACCCGTCCCCTAATCCTAACTCGTATGCTAACACTAACATGTACCCTAACACGTACGCTCACCCTAAACCGTTGTCCTACCCTAACCTGTCCCTTATACCGTCACCGTCCCCTAACCCTAACCCTAACCCTAAACCTAAGCCTTAACCGAAGCCTTACCCTTACCCGTCCCGTAATCCTAACCGGTACGCTAACACTAACCCGTACCCTAACACGTATGCTCACTGTAAACCGTTGTCATACCCTAAACTGTCCCCTAAACAGTCCGCATCCCCTAACCCTAACCCTAACCCTAACCCTAACCCTTACCCGAAGCCTTACCCTAACCCGTCCCCTAATCCTAAACCGTACGCTAACACTAACCCGTACCCTAACAAGTACACTCACACTAAATCGTTGTTGTACCCTAACCTGTCCCCTAAACCGTCCCCATCCCCTAACCCTTACCCTAACCCTAACCCTAAACCTATCCCTTACCTGAAGCCTTACCCTCACCCGTCCCCTAATTCTAACCCGTACTCTAACACTAACCCGTACCCTAACACGTACGCTCACCCTAAACCGTTGTCGTACCCTAACCTGTCCCCTAAACCGTCCCCGTCCCCTAAACCTAACCCTAACCCTAACCCTAACCCTTAACCGAAGCCTAACCCTAACCCTTACCCGAAGCCTTACCCTAACCCGTCCCCTAATCCTAAACCGAACGCTAACACTAAACGGTACCCTAAAACGTACGCTCACCCTAAACCGTTGTCGTACCCTAACCTGTCCCCTAAACCGTCCCCGTCCCCTAACGCTAACCCTAACCCTACCCCTAACCCTAATCCTTACCCGAAGCCTTCCCCTAACACGTCTCCTAATCCTAACCGGTACGCTAACACTAACCCGTACCCTAACACGTATGCTCACTGTAAACCGTTGTCGTACCCTAACCTGTCCCCTAAACATTCCGCATCCCCTAACCCTAACCCTAACCCTAACCCTAACCCTAACCCTAACCCTTACCCGAAGCCTCACCCTAACCCGTCCCCTAATCCTAACCCGTACGCTAACACGAACCCGTACCCTAACACGTACGCTCACCCTAAACTGTTGTCGTACCCTTACCTGTCCTCTAAACCGTCCCCGTCCCCTAACCCTAACACTAACCCTAACCCTAACCCTTACCCGAAGCCTTACCCTAACCCGTCCCCTAATCCAAACCCGTACGCTAACACTAAACGGTACCCTAACACGTATGCTCACCCTAAACTGTTGTCGTACCCTAACCTGTCCCCTAAACCGTCCCCGTCCCCTAACCCTAACCCTAACCCTACCCCTAAACCTTACCCAAAGCCTTACCCTAACCCGTCCCCTAATCCTAACCCTTACTCTAACACTAACCCATACCCTAACACGTACGCTCACCCTAAACCGTTGTCGTACCCTAACCTGTCCCCTAAACCGTCCCCGTCCCCTAACCCCAACCCTAACCCTAACCCTAACCCTTACCCGAAGCCTTACCATAACCCGTCCCCTAATCCTAACCCGTACGCTAACACTAACCCGTACCCTAACACGTACGCTCACCCTAAACCGTTGTCGTACCCTAACCTGTCCCTTAAACCGTCCCCGTCCCCTAACCCTAACCCTAACCCTAACCCTAAACCTAACCCTTACCCGAAGCCTTACCCTAACCCGTCCCCTAATCCTAACCCGTACGCTAACACTAAACCATACCCTAACACGTACGCTCACCCTAAACCGTTGTCGTACCCTAACCTGTCCCCTAAACCGTCCCCGTCCCCTAACCCTAACCCTAACCCTAACCCTAACACTAACCCTTACCCGAAGCCTTACACTTACCCGTCCCCTAATCCTAACTCGTATGCTAACACTAACACGTACCCTAACACGTACGCTCACCCTAAACCGTTGTCCTACCCTAACCTGTCCCCTAAACCGTCCCCGTCCCCTAACACGAACCCTAACCCTAACCCTAACCCTAACCCTTACCCGAAGCCTTACCCTAACCCGTACCCTAATCCAAACCCGTACGCTAACACTAACCCGTACCCTAACACGTACGCTCACCCTAAACCGTTGTCGTACCGGAACCTGTCCCCTAAACCGTCCCCGTCCCCTAACGCTAACCCTAACCCTACCCCTAACGCTAATCCTTACCCGAAGCCTTCCCCTAACACGTCTCCTAATCCTAACCCGTACGCTAACACAAACCCGTACCCTAACACGTATGCTCACCGTAAACCGTTGTCGTACCCTAACCTGTCCCCTAAACAGTCCGCATCCCCTAACCCTAACCCTAACCCTAAACCTAACCCTAACCCTTACCCGAAGCCTCACCCTAACCCGTCACATAATCCTAACCCGTACGCTAACACGAATCCGTACCCTAACACGTATGCTCACCCTAAACTGTTGTCGTACCCTAACCTGTCCCCTGAACCGTCCCCATCCCCTAACCCTAACCCTAACCCTACCCCTAACCCTTACCCAAAGCCTTACCCTAACCCGTCCCCTAATCCTAACCCTTACTCTAACACTAACCCATACCCTAACACGTACGCTAACCCTAAACCGTTGTCGTACCCTAACCTGTCCACTATACCGTCCCCGACCCCTAACCCCAACCCTAACCCTAAACCTAACCCTTACCCGAAGCTCTTACCCTAACCCGTCCCCTAATCCTAACCCGTACGCTAACACTAACCCGTACCCTAACACGTACGCTCACCCTAAAGCGTTGTCGTACCCTAACCTGTCCCCTAAACCGTCCCCGTCCCCTAACCCTAACCCTAACCCTAACACTAACCCTTACCCGAAGCCTTACACTTACCCGTCCCCTAATCATAACTCGTATGCTAACACTAACACGTACCCTAACACGTACGCTCACCCTAAACCTTTGTCCTACCCTAACCTGTCCCCTAAACCGTCCCCGTCCCCTAACCCTAACCCTAACCCTAACCCTAACCCTTAACCGAAGCCTTACACTAACCCGTCCACTAATCCTAATCCGTACGCTAACACTAACCCGTACCCTAACACGTACGCTCACCCTAAACCGTTGTCGTAACCTAACCTGTCCCCTAAACCGAACCCATCCCCTAACCCTAACCCTAACCCTACCCCTAACACTAACCCTTACCCGAAGCCTTGCGCTAACCCATCCCCTAATCCTAACCCGTACTCTAACACTAACCCATACCCTAACACATACGCTCACCGTAAACTGTTGTCGTACCCTAACCTGTCCCCTAAACCGTCGCCGTCCCCTTACCCTAACCCTAACCCTAACCCTAACCGTAACCCTTACCTGAAGCCTTACCCTAACCCGTCCCCTAATCCTAACCCGTACGCTAACACTAACCCGTACCCTAACACGTACGCTCACCCTAAACGGTTGTCGTACCCTAACCTGACCACTAAACCGTCCCCATCCCCTAACCCTAAACCTAACCCTAAACCTAACCCTTACACGAAGCCTTACCCTAACCCGTCCCCTAATCCAAACACGTACGCTAACACTAACCGGTACCCTAACACGTGCCCTCACCCTAAACCGTTGTCGTACCCTAACCTGTCCCCTAAACCGTCCCCGTCCCCTAACCCTAACCCTAACCCTAACCCTAACCCTTACCCGAAGCCTTACCCTAACCCGTCCCCTAATCCTAATCCGTACGCTAACACTAACCCGTACCCTAACAAGTACGCTCACCCTAAATCGTTGTTGTACCCTAACCTGTCCCCTAAACCGTCCCCGTCCCCTAACTCTAAACTTAACCCTAACCCTAAACCTATCCCTTACCCGAAGCCTTACCCTCACCCGTCCCCTAATCCTAACCCGTACGCTAACACTAACCCGTACCCTAACACGTACGCTCACCCTAAACCGTTGTCGTACCCTAATCTGTCCCCTAAACCGTCCCCGTCCCCTAACCCTAACCCTAACCCTAACCCTAACCCTTAACCGAAGCCTTACACTAACCCGACCCCTAATCCTAACCCGTACGCTAACACTAACCCGTATCCTAACACGTTCGCTCACCCTAAACCGTTGTCGTAACCTAACCTGTCCCCTAAACCGTCCCCGTCCCCTAACGCTAACCCGAACCCTACCCCTAACCTTAATCCTTACCCGAAGCCTTCCCCCTACATGTCCCCTAATCCTAACCCGTACGCTAACACTAACCCTTACCCTAACACGTACGCTCACCGTAAACCATTGTCGTACCCTAACCTGTCCCCTAAACCGTCCCCGTCCCCTAACCCTAACCCTAACCCTAACCCTAACCCTAACCCTTAACCGAAGGCTTACGCTAACCCGTCCCCTAATCCTAACCCGTACGCAAACACTAACCCGTACCCTAACACGTATGCACACCTTAAACCGTTATCGTACCCTAACCTGTCCACTAAACCGTCCCCGTCCCCTAACCCTAACACTAACCCTAAACCTAACACTTACCCGAAGTCTTGCTCTAACCCGTCGCCTAATCCTAACCCGTACGCTAACACTAACCCGTACCCTAACACGTATGCTCACCCTAAACCGTTGTCGTACCCTAACCTGTCCCCTAAACCGTCCCCGTCCCCTAACCCTAACCCTAACCCAAACCCTAACCCTAACCCTAACCCTTACCCGAAGCGTTAACCTAACCCGTCCACTAATCCTAAACCGTACGCTAACACTAACCCGTACCCTAACACGTACGCTCACCCTAAACCGTTGTCGTACCCTAACCTGTCCCCTAAACCGTCCCCGTCCCCGTCCCCGTCCCCTAACTCTAACCCTAACCCTTACCCGAAGCCTTACCCTAACCCGTCCCCTAATCCTAACACGTACGCTAACACTAAACCATACCCTAACACGTACGCTCACCCTAAACCGTTGTCGTACACTAACCTGTCCCGTAAAAAGTCCCCATCCCCTAACCCTAACCCTAACCCTAACCCTAACACTAACCCTTACCCGAAGCCTTACACTTACCCGTCCCCTAATCCTAACTCGTATGCTAACACTAACATGTACCCTAACACGTACGCTCACCCTAAACCGTTGTCCTACCCTAACCTGTCCCTTAAACCGTCCCCGTCCCCGTCCCCTAACCCTAACCCTAAACCTAAGCCTTAACCGAAGCCTTACCCTTACCCGTCCCGTAATCCTAACCGGTACGCTAACACTAACCCGTACCCTAACACGTATGCTCACTGTAAACCGTTGTCATACCCTAAACTGTCCCCTAAACAGTCCGCATCCCCTAACCCTAACCCTAACCCTAACCCTAACCCTTACCCGAAGCCTTACCCTAACCCGTCCCCTAATCCTAACCCGTACGCTAACACTAACCCGTACCCTAACAAGTACACTCACACTAAATCGTTGTTGTACCCTAACCTGTCCCCTAAACCGTCCCCATCCCCTAACCCTTACCCTAACCCTAACCCTAAACCTATCCCTTACCTGAAGCCTTACCCTCACCCGTCCCCTAATTCTAACCCGTACTCTAACACTAACCCGTACCCTAACACGTACGCTCACCCTAAACCGTTGTCGTACCCTAACCTGTCCCCTAAACCGTCCCCGTCCCCTAAACCTAACCCTAACCCTAACCCTAACCCTTAACCGAAGCCTAAACCTAACCCTTACCCGAAGCCTTACCCTAACCCGTCCCCTAATCCTAAACCGAACGCTAACACTAAACGGTACCCTAAAACGTACGCTCACCCTAAACCGTTGTCGTACCCTAACCTGTCCCCTAAACCGTCCCCGTCCCCTAACGCTAACCCTAACCCTACCCCTAACCCTAATCCTTACCCGAAGCCTTCCCCTAACACGTCTCCTAATCCTAACCGGTACGCTAACACTAACCCGTACCCTAACACGTATGCTCACTGTAAACCGTTGTCGTACCCTAACCTGTCCCCTAAACATTCCGCATCCCCTAACCCTAACCCTAACCCTAACCCTAACCCTAACCCTAACCCTTACCCGAAGCCTCACCCTAACCCGTCCCCTAATCCTAACCCGTACGCTAACACGAACCCGTACCCTAACACGTATGCTCACCCTAAACTGTTGTCGTACCCTTACCTGTCCTCTAAACCGTCCCCGTCCCCTAACCCTAACACTAACCCTAACCCTAACCCTTACCCGAAGCCTTACCCTAACCCGTCCCCTAATCCAAACCCGTACGCTAACACTAACCGGTACCCTAACACGTATGCTCACCCTAAACTGTTGTCGTACCCTAACCTGTCCCCTAAACCGTCCCCGTCCCCTAACCCTAACCCTAACCCTACCCCTAAACCTTACCCAAAGCCTTACCCTAACCCGTCCCCTAATCCTAACCCTTACTCTAACACTAACCCATACCCTAACACGTACGCTCACCCTAAACCGTTGTCGTACCCTAACCTGTCCCCTAAACCGTCCCCGTCCCCTAACCCCAACCCTAACCCTAACCCTAACCCTTACCCGAAGCCTTACCATAACCCGTCCCCTAATCCTAACTCGTATGCTAACACTAACACGTACCCTAACACGTACGCTCACCCTAAACCGTTGTCCTACCCTAACCTGTCCCCTAAACCGTCCCCGTCCCCTAACACGAACCCTAACCCTAACCCTAACCCTAACCCTTACCCGAAGCCTTACCCTAACCCGTACCCTAATCCTAAACCGAACGCTACCACTAACCGATACCCTAAGACGTACGCTCACCCTAAACCGTTGTCGTACCCTAACCTGTCCCCTAAACCGTCCCCGTCCCCTAACGCTAACCCTAACCCTACCCCTAACCCTAATCCTTACCCGAAGCCTTCCCCTAACACGTCTCCTAATCCTAACCCGTACGCTAACACAAACCCGTACCCTAACACGTATGCTCACCGTAAACCGTTGTCGTACCCTAACCTGTCCCCTAAACAGTCCGCATCCCCTAACCCTAACCCTAACCCTAACCCTAACCCTAACCCTAACCCTTACCCGAAGCCTCACCCTAACCCGTCCCCTAATCCTAACCCGTACGCTAACACGAATCCGTACCCTAACACGTATGCTCACCCTAAACTGTTGTCGTACCCTAACCTGTCCCCTGAACCGTCCCCATCCCCTAACCCTAACCCTAACCCTACCCCTAACCCTTACCAAAAGCCTTACCCTAACCCGTCCCCTAATCCTAACCCTTACTCTAACACTAACCCATACCCTAACACGTACGCTCACCCTAAACCGTTGTCGTACCCTAACCTGTCCACTATACCGTCCCCGACCCCTAACCCCAACCCTAACCCTAAACCTAACCCTTACCCGAAGCTCTTACCCTAACCCGTCCCCTAATCCTAACCCGTACGCTAACACTAACCCGTACCCTAACACGTACGCTCACCCTAAAGCGTTGTCGTACCCTAACCTGTCCCCTAAACCGTCCCCGTCCCCTAACCCTAACCCTAACCCTAACCCTAACACTAACCCTTACCCGAAGCCTTACACTTACCCGTCCCCTAATCATAACTCGTATGCTAACACTAACACGTACCCTAACACGTACGCTCACCCTAAACCTTTGTCCTACCCTAACCTGTCCCCTAAACCGTCCCCGTCCCCTAACCCTAACCCTAACCCTAACCCTAACCCTTAACCGAAGCCTTACACTAACCCGTCCACTAATCCTAATCCGTACGCTAACACTAACCCGTACCCTAACACGTACGCTCACCCTAAACCGTTGTCGTAAACTAACCTGTCCCCTAAACCGTACCCATCCCCTAACCCTAACCCTAACCCTACCCCTAACACTAACCCTTACCCGAAGCCTTGCGCTAACCCGTCCGCTAATCCTAACCCGTACTCTAACACTAACCCATACCCTAACACATACGCTCACCGTAAACTGTTGTCGTACCCTAACCTGTCCCCTAAACCGTCCCCGTCCCCTTACCCTAACCCTAACCCTAACCCTAACCGTAACCCTTACCTGAAGCCTTACCCTA
This sequence comes from Phocoena phocoena, assembly GCF_963924675.1. Taxonomy (NCBI): domain Eukaryota; kingdom Metazoa; phylum Chordata; class Mammalia; order Artiodactyla; family Phocoenidae; genus Phocoena; species Phocoena phocoena. Next base: position 24,909 of record NC_089235.1, read on the forward strand.
ACCCGTCCCCTAATCCAAACACGTACGCTAACACTAACCGGTACCCTAACACGTGCCCTCACCCTAAACCGTTGTCGTACCCTAACCTGTCCCCTAAACCGTCCCCGTCCCCTAACCCTAACCCTAACCCTAACCCTAACCCTTACCCGAAGCCTTACCCTAACCCGTCCCCTAATCCTAATCCGTACGCTAACACTAACCCGTACCCTAACAAGTACGCTCACCCTAAATCGTTGTTGTACCCTAACCTGTCCCCTAAACCGTCCCCGTCCCCTAACTCTAACCTTAACCCTAACCCTAAACCTATCCCTTACCCGAAGCCTTACCCTCACCCGTCCCCTAATCCTAACCCGTACGCTAACACTAACCCGTACCCTAACACGTACGCTCACCCTAAACCGTTGTCGTACCCTAATCTGTCCCCTAAACCGTCCCCGTCCCCTAACCCTAACCCTAACCCTAACCCTAACCCTTAACCGAAGCCTTACACTAACCCGACCCCTAATCCTAACCCGTACGCTAACACTAACCCGTACCCTAACACGTTCGCTCACCCTAAACCGTTGTCGTAACCTAACCTGTCCCCTAAACCGTCCCCGTCCCCTAACGCTAACCCTAACCCTACCCCTAACCCTAATCCTTACCCGAAGCCTTCCCCCTACATGTCCCCTAATCCTAACCCGTACGCTAACACTAACCCGTACCCTAACACGTACGCTCACCGTAAACCGTTGTCGTACCCTAACCTGTCTCCTAAACAGTCCCCATCCCCTAACCCTAAACCTAACCCTAACCCTAACCCTAACCCTAACCCTTACCCGAAGACTTACCCTAACCTGTCCCCTAATCCTAACCCGTACGCTAACACGAACCCGTACCCTAACACGTACGCTCACCCTAAACTGTTGTCGTACCCTTACCTGTCCTCTAAACCGTCCCCGTCCCCTAACCCTAACACTAACCCTAACCCTAACCCTTACCCGAAGCCTTACCCTAACCCGTCCCCTAATCCAAACCCGTACACTAACACTAACCGGTACCCTAACACGTATGCTCACCGTAAACTGTTGTCGTACCCTAACCTGTCCCCTAAACCGTCCCCGTCCCCTAACCCTAACCCTAACCCTACCCCTAACCCTAACCCTTACCCAAAGCCTTACCCTAACCCGTCCCATAATCCTAACCCTTACTCTAACACTAACCCATACCCTAACATGTACGCTCACCCTAAACCGTTGTCGTACCCTAACCTGTCCCCTAAACCGTACCCATTCCCTAACCCTAACCCTAAACCTACCCCTAACACTAACCCTTACCCGAAGCCTTACGCTAACCAGTCCCCTAATCCTAACCCGCACTCTAACACTAACACATACCCTAACACGTACGCTCACCCTAAACTGTTGTCGTACCCTAACCTGTCCCCTAAACCGTCCCCGTCCCCGTCCCCTAACCCTAACCCTAACCCTAACCAAAACCCTTACCCGAAGTGTTAACCTAACCCGTCCCCTAATCCTAACCCGTACGCTAACACTAACCCGTACCCTAACACGTACGCTCACCCTAAACCGTTGTCGTACTCTAACAGGTCCCCTAAACCGTCCCCGTCCCCTAACGCTAACCCTAACCCTAACCCTACACCTAACCGTTACCCGAAGCCTTACACCCTCCTGTACCCTAATTCTAACCCGTACGCTAACACTAACCCGTACCCTAACACGTACGCTCACCCTAAACCGTTGTCGTACCCTAACCTGTCCCCTAAACCGTCCCCGTCCCCGTCCCCTAACCCTAACCCTAACCCTAACCCTTACCCGAAGCCTTACCCTAACCCGTCCCATAATCCTAACCCGTACGCTAACACTAACCGCTACCCTAACACGTACGCTCACCCTAAAGAGTTGTCGTACCCTAACCTGTCCCCTGAACCATCCCCGTCCCCTAACCCTAACCCTAACCCTACCCCTAAACCTAACCCTTACCCGAAGCCTTACCCTAACCCGGCCCCTAATCCTAACCCGTACGCTAACACTAAACCATACCCTAACACGTACGCTCACCCTAAACCGTTGTCGTACCCTAACCTGTCCCATAAACCGTCCCCGTCCCCTAACCCTAACCCTAACCCTAACCCTAACACTAACCCTTACCCGAAGCCTTACACTTACCCGTCCCCTAATCCTAACTCGTATGCTAACACTAACACGTACCCTAACACGTACGCTCACCCTAAACCTTTGTCCTACCCTAACCTGTCCCCTAAACCTTCCCCGTCCCCTAACCCTAACCCTAACCCTAACCCTAACCCTTAACCGAAGCCTTACACTAACCCGTCCCCTAATCCTAACCCGTACGCTAACACTAACCCGTACCCTAACACGTACGCTCACCCTAAACCGTTGTCGTAACCTAACCTGTCCCCTAAACCGTACCCATCCCCTAACCCTAACCCTAACCCTACCCCTAACACTAACCCTTACCCGAAGCCTTACGCTAACCCGTCCCCTAATCCTAACCCGTACTCTAACACTAACCCATACCCTAACACGTACGCTCACGGTAAACTGTTGTCGTACCCTAACCTGTCCCCTAAACCGTCCCCGTCCCCTAACCCTAACCCTAACCCTACCCCAAACCCTAACACTTACCCGAAGCCTTACCCTAACCCATCCCCTAAACTTAACCTGTACTCTAACACTAACCCGTACCCTAACACGTACGCTCACCCTAAACCGTTGTCGTACCCTAACCTGTGCCCTAAACCGTCCCCGTCCCCTAACCCTAACCCTAACCCTAACCCTAACCCGTACCCGAAGCCTTACACTAACCCGTCCCCTAATTCTAACCCGTACGCTAACACTAACCCGTACCCTAACAAGTACGCTCACCCTAAATCGTTGTTGTACCCTAACCTGTCCCCTAAACCGTCCCCATCCCCTAACCCTAACCCTAACCCTAACCCTAAACCTATCCCTTACCCGAAGCCTTACCCTCACCCGTCCCCTAATTCTAACCCGTAGGCTAACACTAACCGGTACCCTAACACGTACGCTCACCGTAAACCGTTGTCGTACCCTAACCTGTCCCCTAAACAGTCCCCATTCCCTAACCCTAACCCTAACCCTAACCCTAACCCTAAACCTAACCCTTACCCGGAGCCTTACGCTAACTTGTCCCTTAATCCTAACCCGTACGCTAACACGAACCCATACCCTAACACATACGCTCTCCCTAAACTGTTGTCGTACCCTTACCTGTCCTCTAAACCGTCCCCGTCCCCTAACCCTAACCCTAACCCTAACCCTAACCCTTACCCGAAGCCTTACCCTAACCCGTCCCCTAATCCTAAACCGAACGCTACCACTAACCGATACCCTAAGACGTACGCTCACCCTAAACCGTTGTCGTACCCTAACCTGTCCCCTAAACCGTCCCCGTCCCCTAACGCTAACCCTAACCCTACCCCTAACCCTAATCCTTACCCGAAGCCTTCCCCTAACACGTCACCTAATCCTAACACGTACGCTAACACTAACCCGTACCCTAACACGTACGCTCACCGTAAACCGTTGTCGTACCCTAACCTGTCCCCTAAACAGTCACCATCCCCTAACCCTAACCCTAACCCTAACACTAACCCTAACCCTAACCCTTACCCGAAGCCTTACGCTAACCCGTCCCCTAATCCAAACCCGTACGCTAACACTAACCGGTACCCTAACACGTATGCTCACCCTAAACTGTTGTGGTAACCTAACCTGTCCCCTAAACCGTCCCCGTCCCCTAACCCTAACCCTAACCCTACCCCTAACCCTGACCCTTACCCAAAGCCTTACCCTAACCCTTCCCCTAATCCTAACCCTTACTCTAACACTAACCCGTACCGTAACACGTACGCTCACCCTAAACCATTGTCGTACCCTAACCTGTCCCCTAAACCATCCCCGTCCCCTAACCCTAACCCTAACCCTACCCCTAACCCTAATTCTTACCCGAAGCCTTCCCCTAACCCGTCCCCTATTCCTAACCCGTACGCTAACACTAACCCTTACCCTAACACGTACGCTAACCGTAAACCATTGTCGTACCCTAACCTGTCCCCTAAACCGTCCCCGTCCCCTAACCCTAACCCTAACCCTAACCCTAACCCTTACCCGAAGGCTTACCCTAACCCGTCCACTAATCCTAACCCGTAAGCTAACACTAACCCATACCCTAACACGTATGCACACCCTAAACCGTTGTCGTACCCTAACCTGTCCACTAAACCGTCCCCGTCCCCTAACCCTAACACTAACCCTAACCCTAACACTTACCCGAAGTCTTGCTCTAACCCGTCGCCTAATCCTAACCCGTACGCTAACACTAACCCGTACCCTAACACGTATGCTCACCCTAAACCGTTGTCGTACCCTAACCTGTCCCCTAAACCGTCCCCGTCCCCTAACACTAATCCTAACCCTAACCCTAACCCTAACACGTACCCGAAGCGTTAACCTAACACGTCCCCTAATTCTAACCCGTACGCTAACACTAACCCGTACCCTAACACGTACGCTCACCCTAAACCGTTGTCGTACCCTAACCTGTCCCCTAAACCGTCCCCGTCCCCGTCCCCGTCCCCTAACTCTAACCCTAACCCTTACCCGAAGCCTTACCCTAACCCGTCCCCTAATCCTAACACGTACGCTAACACTAAACCATACCCTAACACATACGCTCACCCTAAACCGTTGTCGTACCCTAACCTGTCCCGTAAACCGTCCCCGTCCCCTAACCCTAACCCTAAACCTAACCCTAACACTAACCCTTACCCGAAGCCTTACACTTACCCGTCCCCTAATCCTAACTCGTATGCTAACACTAACACGTACCCTAACATGTACGCTCACCCTAAACCGTTGTCCTACCCTAACCTGTCCCCTAAACCGTCCCCGTCCCCTAACCCTAACCCTAACCCTAAACCTAACCCTTAACCGAAGCCTTACACTAACCCGTCCCCTAATCCAAACACGTACGCTAACACTAACCGGTACCCTAACACGTGCCCTCACCCTAAACCATTGTCGTACCCTAACCTGTCCCCTAAACCGTCCCCGTCCCCTAACCCTAACCCTAACCCTAACCCTAAACCTAACCCTTACCCGAAGCCTTACCCTAACCCGTCCCATAATCTTAACCCATAAGCTAACACTAAACCATACCCTAACACGTACGCTCACCCTAAACCGTTGTCGTACCCTAACCTGTCCCCTAAACCGTCCCCGTCCCCTAACCCTAACCCTAACCCTAAACCTAACACTAACCCTTACCCGAAGCCTTACACTTACCCGTCCCCTAATCCTAACTCGTATGCTAACACTAACACGTACCCTAACACGTACGCTCACCCTAAACCGTTGTCCTACCCTAACCTGTCCCCTAAACCGTCCCCGTCCCCTAACCCTAACCCTAACCCTAACCCTAACCCTTAACCGAAACCTTACACTAACCCGTCCACTAATCCTAACCCGTACGCTAACACTAACCCGTACCCTAACACGTACGCTCACCCTAAATCGCTGCTGTACCCTAACCTGTCCCCTAAACCGTCCCCGTCCCCTAACCCTAACCCTAACCCTAACCCTAAACCTATCCCTTACCCGAAGCCTTACCCTCACCCGTCCCCTAATTCTAATCCGTACTCTAACACTAACCCGTACCCTAACACGTACGCTCACCCTATACCGTTGTCGTACCCTAACCTGTCCCCTAAACCGTCCCCGTCCCCTAAACCTAACCCTAACCCTAACCCTAACCCTTACCCGAAGCCTTACCCTAACCCGTCCCCTAATCCTAAACCGAACGTTAACACTAACCGGTACCCTAAGACGTACGCTCACCCTAAACCGTTGTCGTACCCTAACCTGTCCCCTAAACCGTCCCCGTCCCCTAACGCTAACCCTAACCCTACCCCTAACCCTAATCCTTACCCGAAGCCTTCCCCTAACACGTCCCCTAATCCTAACCCGTACGCTAACACTAACCCGTACCCTAACACGTACGCTCACCCTAAACTGTTGTCGTACCCTTACCTGGCCTCTAAACCGTCCCCGTCCCCTAACCCTAACACTAACCCTAACCCTAACCCTTACCCAAAGCCTTACCCTAACCCATCCCCTAATCCTAACCCTTACTCTAACACTAACCCGTACCGTAACACGTACGCTCACCCTAAACCGTTGTCGTACCCTAACCTGTCCCCTAAACCGTCCCCGTACCCTAACCCTAACCCTAACCCTACCCCTAACACTAATTCTTACCCGAAGCCTTCCCCTAACCCGTCCCCTAATCCTAACCCGTACGCTAACACTAACCCTTACCCTAAAACGTACGCTCACTGTAAACCATTGTCGTACCCTAACCTGTCCCCTAAAGCGTCCCCGTCCCCTAACCCTAACCCTAACCCTAACCCTAACCCTAACCCTTACCCGAAGGCTTACCCTAACCCGTCCCCTAATCCTAACCCGTACGCTGACACTAACCCGTACCCTAACACGTATGCACACTATAAACCGTTGTCGTACCCTAACCTGTCCACTAAACCGTCCCCGTCCCCTAACCCTAACACTAACCCTAACCCTAACACTTACCCGAAGTCTTGCTCTAACCCGTCGCCTAATCCTAACCCGTACGCTAACACTAACCCGTACCCTAACACGTATGCTCACCCTAAACCGTTGTCGTAACCTAACCTGTCCCCGAAACCGTCCCCGTCCCCTAACCCTAACCCTAACCCTAACCCTAACCCTAACCCTTACCCGAAGCGTTAACCTAACACGTCCCCTAATTCTAACCCGTAGGCTAACACTAACCAGTACCCTAACACGTACGCTCACCCTAAACCGTTGTCGTACCCTAACCTGTCCCCTAAACCGTCCCCGTCCCCGTCCCCGTCCCCTAACTCTAACCCTAACCCTTACCCGAAGCCTTACCCTAACCCGTCCCCTAATCCTAACACGTACGCTAACACTAAACGATACCCTAACACATACGCTCACCCTAAACCGTTGTCGTACCCTAACCTGTCCCGTAAACCGTCCCCGTCCCCTAACCCTAACACTAACCCTTACCCGAAGCCTTACACTTACCCGTCCCCTAATCCTAACTCGTATGCTAACACTAACACGTACCCTAACACGTACGCTCACCCTAAACCATTGTCCTACCCTAAACTGTCCCCTAAACCGTCCCCGTCCCCTAACACTAACCCTAACCCTAACCCTAACCCTAACCCTTACCCGAAGCCTTACTGTAACCCGTCCCCTAATCCTAACCCGTACGCTAACACTAACCCGTACCCTAACACGTACGCTCACCCTAAACCGTTGTCGTACCCTAACCTGTCCCCTAAACCGTCCCCGTCCCCTAACCCTAACCCTAACCCTAACCCTAACCCTTACACGAAGCGTTAACCTAACACGTCCCCGAATTCTAACCCGTACGCTAACATTAACCCGTACCCTAACACGTACGCTCACCCTAAACCGTTGTCGTACCCTAACCTGTCCCCTAAACCGTCCCCGTCCCCGTCCCCGTCCCCTAACTCTAACCCTAAACCTTACCCGAAGCCTTACCCTAACCCGTCCCCTAATCCTAACACGTACGCTAACACTAAAACATACCCTAACACGTATGCTCACCCTAAACCGTTGTCGTACACTAACCTGTCCCATAAAGCATCCCCGTCCCCTAACCCTAACCCTAACCCTAACCCTAACACGAACCGTTACCCGAAGCCTTACACTTACCCGTCCCCTAATCCTAACTCGTATGCTAACACTAACATGTACCCTAACACGTACGCTCACCCTAAACCGTTGTCCTACACTAACCTGTCCCCTAAACCGTCCCCGTCCCCTACCCCTAACCCTAACCCTAACCCTAACCCTTAACCGAAGCCTTACACTAACCCGTCCACTAATCCTAACCCGTACGCTAACACTAACCCGTACCCTAACACGTACGCTCACCCTAAACCGTTGTCGTAACCTAACCTGTCCCCTAAACCGTACCCATCCCCTAACCCTAACCCTAACCCTACACCTAACACTAACCCTTACCCGAAGCCTTGCGCTAACCCGTCCCCTAATCCTAACCCGTACTCTAACACTAACCCATACCCTAACACGTACACTCACCGTAAACTGTTGTCGTACCCTAACCTGTCCCCTAAACCGTCCCCGTACCCTAACCCTAACCCTAAACCTAACCCTTACCCGAAGCCTTACCCTAACCCGTCACCTAATCCTAATCCGTACGCTAACACTAACCCGTACCCTAACAAGTACGCTCACCCTAAATCGTTGTTGTACCCTAACCTGTCCCCTAAACCGTCCCCGTCCCCTAACCCTAACCCTAACCCTAACCCTAAACCTATCCCTTACCCGAAGCCTTACCCTCACCCGTCCCCTAATTCTAACCCGTACTCTAACACTAACCCGTACCCTAACACGTACGCTCACCCTAAACCGTTGTCGTACCCTAACCTGTCCCCTAAACCGTCCCCGTCCCCTAAACCTAACCCTAACCCTAACCCTAACCCTTACCCGAAGCCTTACCCTAACCCGTCCCCTAATCCTAAACCGAACGCTAACACTAACCGGTACCCTAAGACGTACGCTCACCCTAAACCGTTGTCGTACACTAACCTGTCCCCTAAACCGTCCCCGTCCCCTAACGCTAACCCTAACCCTACCCCTAACCCTAATCCTTACCCGAAGCCTTCCCGTAACACGTCCCCTAATCCTAACCCGTACGCTAACACTAACCCGTACCCTAACACGTACGCTCACCGTAAACCGTTGTCGTACCCTAACCTGTCCCCTAAACAGTCCCCATCCCCTAACCCTAACCCTAACCCTAACCCTATCCCTAACCCTAACCCTTACCCGAAGCCTTACCCTAACCTGGCCCCTAATCCTAAACCGTACGCTAACACGAACCCGTACCGTAACACGTACGTTCACCCTAAACCGTTGTCGTACCCTAACATGTCCCCTAAATCGTCCCTGTCCCCTAACGCTAACCCTAACCCTACCCCTAACCCTAATCCTTACCCGAAGCCTTCCGCTAACACGTCTCCTAATCCTAACCGGTACGCTAACAGTAACCCGTACCCTAACACGTATGCTCACTGTAAACCGTTGTCATACCCTAACCTGTCCCCTAAACATTCCGCATCCCCTAACCCTAACCCTAACCCTAACCCTAACCCTAACCCTAACCCTTACCCGAAGCCTCACCCTAACCCGTCCCCTAATCCTAACCCGTACGCTAACACGAACCCGTACCCTAACACGTACGCTCACCCTAAACTGTTGTCGTACCCTTACCTGTCCTCTAAACCGTCCCCGTCCCCTAACCCTAACACTAACCCTAACCCTAACCCTTACCCGAAGCCTTACCCTAACCCGTCCCCTAATCCAAACCCGTACGCTAACACTAACCGGTACCCTAACACGTATGCTCACCCTAAACTGTTGTCGTACCCTAACCTGTCCCCTAAACCGTCCCCGTCCCCTAACCCTAACCCTAACCCTACCCCTAACCCTTACCCAAAGCCTTACCCTAACCCGTAACCGAATCCTAACCCTTACTCTAACACTAACCCACACCCTAACACGTACGCTCACCCTAAACTGTTGTCGTACCCTAACCTGTCCCCTAAACCGTCCCCATCCCCTAACCCCAACCCTAACCCTAACCCTAACCCTTACCCGAAGCCTTACCATAACCCGTCCCCTAATCCTAACCCGTAAGCTAACACTAACCCGTACCCTAACACGTACGCTCACCCTAAACCGTTGTCGTACCCTAATCTGTCCCCTAAACCGTCCCCGTCCCCTTACCCTAACCCTAATCCTAACCCTAACCCTTAACCGAAGCCTTACACTAACCCGACCCCTAATCCTAACCCGTACGCTAACACTAACCCGTACCCTAACACGTACGCTCACCCTAAACGGTTGTCGTACCCTAACCTGACCACTAAACCGTCCCCATCCCCTAACCTTAAACCTAACCCTAAACCTAACACTTACCCGAAGCCTTACCCTAACCCGTCCCCTAATCCAAACACGTACGCTAACACTAACCGGTACCCTAACACGTGCCCTCACCCTAAACCGTTGTCGTACCCTAACCTGTCCCCTAAACCGTCCCCGTCCCCTAACCCTAACCCTAACCCTAACCCTAACCCTTACCCGAAGCCTTACCCTAACCCGTCCCCTAATCCTAATCCGTACGCTAACACTAACCCGTACCCTAACAAGTACGCTCACCCTAAATCGTTGTTGTACCCTAACCTGTCCCCTAAACCGTCCCCGTCCCCTAACTCTAACCTTAACCCTAACCCTAAACCTATCCCTTACCCGAAGCCTTACCCTCACCCGTCCCCTAATCCTAACGCGTACGCTAACACTAACCCGTACCCTAACACGTACGCTCACCCTAAACCGTTGTCGTACCCTAATCTGTCCCCTAAACCGTCCCCGTCCCCTAACCCTAACCCTAACCCTAACCCTAACCCTTAACCGAAGCCTTACACTAACCCGACCCCTAATCCTAACCCGTACGCTAACACTAACCCGTACCCTAACACGTTCGCTCACCCTAAACCGTTGTCGTAACCTAACCTGTCCCCTAAACCGTCCCCGTCCCCTAACGCTAACCCTAACCCTACCCCTAACCCTAATCCTTACCCGAAGCCTTCCCCCTACATGTCCCCTAATCCTAACCCGTACGCTAACACTAACCCTTACCCTAACACGTACGCTCACCGTAAACCATTGTCGTACCCTAACCTGTCCCCTAAACCGTCCCCGTCCCCTAACCCTAACCCTAACCCTAACCCTAACCCTAACCCATACCCGAAGGCTTACGCTAACCCGTCCCCTAATCCTAACCCGTACGCAAACACTAACCCGTACCCTAACACGTATGCACACCTTAAACCGTTATCGTACCCTAACCTGTCCACTAAACCGTCCCCGTCCCCTAACCCTAACACTAACCCTAAACCTAACACTTACCCGAAGTCTTGCTCTAACCCGTCGCCTAATCCTAACCCGTACGCTAACACTAACCCGTACCCTAACACGTATGCTCACCCTAAACCGTTGTCGTACCCTAACCTGTCCCCTAAACCGTCCCCGTCCCCTAACCCTAACCCTAACCCAAATCCTAACCCTAACCCTAACCCTTACCCGAAGCGTTAACCTAACCCGTCCACTAATCCTAAACCGTACGCTAACACTAACCCGTACCCTAACACGTACGCTCACCCTAAACCGTTGTCGTACCCTAACCTGTCCCCTAAACCGTCCCCGTCCCCGTCCCCGTCCCCTAACTCTAACCCTAACCCTTACCCGAAGCCTTACCCTAACCCGTCCCCTAATCCTAACACGTACGCTAACACTAAACCATACCCTAACACGTACGCTCACCCTAAACCGTTGTCGTACACTAACCTGTCCCGTAAACCGTCCCCATCCCCTAACCCTAACCCTAACCCTAACCCTAACACTAACCCTTACCCGAAGCCTTACACTTACCCGTCCCCTAATCCTAACTCGTATGCTAACACTAACATGTACCCTAACACGTACGCTCACCCTAAACCGTTGTCCTACCCTAACCTGTCCCTTAAACCGTCCCCGTCCCCTAACCCTAACCCTAACCCTAAACCTATCCCTTACCTGAAGCCTTACCCTCACCCGTCCCCTAATTCTAACCCGTACTCTAACACTAACCCGTACCCTAACACGTACGCTCACCCTAAACCGTTGTCGTACCATAACCTGTCCCCTAAACCGTCCCCGTCCCCTAAACCTAACCCTAACCCTAACCCTAACCCTTAACCGAAGCCTAACCCTAACCCTTACCCGAAGCCTTACCCTAACCCGTCCCCTAATCCTAAACCGAACGCTAACACTAAACGGTACCCTAAAACGTACGCTCACCCTAAACCGTTGTCGTAACCTAACCTGTCCCCTAAACCGTCCCCGTCCCCTAACGCTAACCCTAACCCTACCCCTAACCCTAATCCTTACCCGAAGCCTTCCCCTAACACGTCTCCTAATCCTAACCGGTACGCTAACACTAACCCGTACCCTAACACGTATGCTCACTGTAAACCGTTGTCGTACCCTAACCTGTCCCCTAAACATTCCGCATCCCCTAACCCTAACCCTAACCCTAACCCTAACCCTAACCCTAACCCTTACCCGAAGCCTCACCCTAACCCGTCCCCTAATCCTAACCCGTACGCTAACACGAACCCGTACCCTAACACGTACGCTCACCCTAAACTGTTGTCGTACCCTTACCTGTCCTCTAAACCGTCCCCGTCCCCTAACCCTAACACTAACCCTAACCCTAACCCTTACCCGAAGCCTTACCCTAACCCGTCCCCTAATCCAAACCCGTACGCTAACACTAACCGGTACCCTAACACGTATGCTCACCCTAAACTGTTGTCGTACCCTAACCTGTCCCCTAAACCGTCCCCGTCCCCTAACCCTAACCCTAACCCTACCCCTAAACCTTACCCAAAGCCTTACCCTAACCCGTCCCCTAATCCTAACCCTTACTCTAACACTAACCCATACCCTAACACGTACGCTCACCCTAAACCGTTGTCGTACCCTAACCTGTCCCTTAAACCGTCCCCGTCCCCTAACCCTAACCCTAACCCTAAACCTAAACCTAAACCTTACCCGAAGCCTTACCCTAACCCGTCCCCTAATCCTAACCCGTACGCTAACACTAAACCATACCCTAACACGTACGCTCACCCTAAACCGTTGTCGTACCCTAACCTGTCCCCTAAACCGTCCCCGTCCCCTAACGCTAACCCTAACCCTACCCCTAACCCTAATCCTTACCCGAAGCCTTCCCCTAACACGTCTCCTAATCCTAACCCGTACGCTAACACAAACCCGTACCCTAACACGTATGCTCACCGTAAACCGTTGTCGTACCCTAACCTGTCCCCTAAACAGTCCGCATCCCCTAACCCTAACCCTAACCCTAACCCTAACCCTAACCCTAACCCTTACCCGAAGCCTCACCCTAACCCGTCCCCTAATCCTAACCCGTACGCTAACACGAATCCGTACCCTAACACGTATGCTCACCCTAAACTGTTGTCGTACCCTAACCTGTCCCCTGAACCGTCCCCATCCCCTAACCCTAACCCTAACCCTACCACTAACCCTTACCAAAAGCCTTACCCTAACCCGTCCCCTAATCCTAACCCTTACTCTAACACTAACCCATACCCTAACACGTACGCTCACCCTAAACCGTTGTCGTACCCTAACCTGTCCACTATACCGTCCCCGACCCCTAACCCCAACCCTAACCCTAAACCTAACCCTTACCCGAAGCTCTTACCCTAACCCGTCCCCTAATCCTAACCCGTACGCTAACACTAACCCGTACCCTAACACGTACGCTCACCCTAAAGCGTTGTCGTACCCTAACCTGTCCCCTAAACCGTCCCCGTCCCCTAACCCTAACCCTAACCCTAACCCTAACACTAACCCTTACCCGAAGCCTTACACTTACCCGTCCCCTAATCATAACTCGTATGCTAACACTAACACGTACCCTAACACGTACGCTCACCCTAAACCTTTGTCCTACCCTAACCTGTCCCCTAAACCGTCCCCGTCCCCTAACCCTAACCCTAACCCTAACCCTAACCCTTAACCGAAGCCTTACACTAACCCGTCCACTAATCCTAATCCGTACGCTAACACTAACCCGTACCCTAACACGTACGCTCACCCTAAACCGTTGTCGTAACCTAACCTGTCCCCTAAACCGTACCCATCCCCTAACCCTAACCCTAACCCTACCCCTAACACTAACCCTTACCCGAAGCCTTGCGCTAACCCGTCCCCTAATCCTAACCCGTACTCTAACACTAACCCATACCCTAACACATACGCTCACCGTAAACTGTTGTCGTACCCTAACCTGTCCCCTAAACCGTCCCCGTCCCCTTACCCTAACCCTAACCCTAACCCTAACCGTAACCCTTACCTGAAGCCTTACCCTAACCCGTCCCCTAATCCAAACACGTACGCTAACACTAACCGGTACCCTAACACGTGCCCTCACCCTAAACTGTTGTCGTACCCTAACCTGTCCCCTAAACCGTCCCCGTCCCCTAACCCTAACCCTAACCCTAACCCTAACCCTTACCCGAAGCCTTACCCTAACCCGTCCCCTAATCCTAATCCGTACGCTAACACTAACCCGTACCCTAACAAGTACGCTCACCCTAAATCGTTGTTGTACCCTAACCTGTCCCCTAAACCGTCCCCGTCCCCTAACTCTAACCTTAACCCTAACCCTAAACCTATCCCTTACCCGAAGCCTTACCCTCACCCGTCCCCTAATCCTAACCCGTACGCTAACACTAACCCGTACCCTAACACGTACGCTCACCCTAAACCGTTGTCGTACCCTAATCTGTCCCCTAAACCGTCCCCGTCCCCTAACCCTAACCCTAACCCTAACCCTAACCCTTAACCGAAGCCTTACACTAACCCGACCCCTAATCCTAACCCGTACGCTAACACTAACCCGTACCCTAACACGTTCGCTCACCCTAAACCGTTGTCGTAACCTAACCTGTCCCCTAAACCGTCCCCGTCCCCTAACGCTAACCCTAACCCTACCCCTAACCCTAATCCTTACCCGAAGCCTTCCCCCTACATGTCCCCTAATCCTAACCCGTACGCTAACACTAACCCGTACCCTAACACGTACGCTCACCGTAAACCGTTGTCGTACCCTAACCTGTCCCCTAAACAGTCCCCATCCCCTAACCCTAAACCTAACCCTAACCCTAACCCTAACCCTAACCCTTACCCGAAGCCTTACCCTAACCTGTCCCCTAATCCTAACCCGTACGCTAACACGAACCCGTACCCTAACACGTACGCTCACCCTAAACGGTTGTCGTACCCTTACCTGTCCTCTAAACCGTCCCCGTCCCCTAACCCTAACACTAACCCTAACCCTAACCCTTACCCGAAGCCTTACCCTAACCCGTCCCCTAATCCAAACCCGTACACTAACACTAACCGGTACCCTAACACGTATGCTCACCGTAAACTGTTGTCGTACCCTAACCTGTCCCCTAAACCGTCCCCGTCCCCTAACCCTAACCCTAACCCTACCCCTAACCCTAACCCTTACCCAAAGCCTTACCCTAACCCGTCCCATAATCCTAACCCTTACTCTAACACTAACCCATACCCTAACACGTACGCTCACCCTAAACCGTTGTCGTACCCTAACCTGTCCCCTAAACCGTACCCATTCCCTAACCCTAACCCTAAACCTACCCCTAACACTAACCCTTACCCGAAGCCTTACGCTAACCAGTCCCCTAATCCTAACCCGCACTCTAACACTAACACATACCCTAACACGTACGCTCACCCTAAACTGTTGTCGTACCCTAACCTGTCCCCTAAACCGTCCCCGTCCCCGTCCCCTAACCCTAACCCTAACCCTAACCAAAACCCTTACCCGAAGTGTTAACCTAACCCGTCCCCTAATCCTAACCCGTACGCTAACACTAACCCGTACCCTAACACGTACGCTCACCCTAAACCGTTGTCGTACTCTAACAGGTCCCCTAAACCGTCCCCGTCCCCTAACGCTAACCCTAACCCTAACCCTACACCTAACCGTTACCCGAAGCCTTACACCCTCCTGTACCCTAATTCTAACCCGTACGCTAACACTAACCCGTACCCTAACACGTACGCTCACCCTAAAGAGTTGTCGTACCCTAACCTGTCCCCTGAACCATCCCCGTCCCCTAACCCTAACCCTAACCCTACCCCTAAACCTAACCCTTACCCGAAGCCTTACCCTAACCCGGCCCCTAATCCTAACCCGTACGCTAACACTAAATCATACCCTAACACGTACGCTCACCCTAAACCGTTGTCGTACCCTAACCTGTCCCATAAACCGTCCCCGTCCCCTAACCCTAACCCTAACCCTAACCCTAACACTAACCCTTACCCGAAGCCTTACACTTACCCGTCCCCTAATCCTAACTCGTATGCTAACACTAACACGTACCCTAACACGTACTCTCACCCTAAACCTTTGTCCTACCCTAACCTGTCCCCTAAACTTTCCCCGTCCCCTAACCCTAACCCTAACCCTAACCCTAACCCTTAACCGAAGCCTTACACTAACCCGTCCCCTAATCCTAACCCGTACGCTAACACTAACCCGTACCCTAACACGTAAGCTCACCCTAAACCGTTGTCGTAACCTAACCTGTCCCCTAAACCGTACCCATCCCCTAACCCTAACCCTAACCCTACCCCTAACACTAACCCTTACCCGAAGCCTTACGCTAACCCGTCCCCTAATCCTAACCCGTACTCTAACACTAACCCATACCCTAACACGTACGCTCACGGTAAACTGTTGTCGTACCCTAACCTGTCCCCTAAACCGTCCCCGTCCCCTAACCCTAACCCTAACCCTACCCCAAACCCTAACACTTACCCGAAGCCTTACCCTAACCCATCCCCTAAACTTAACCTGTACTCTAACACTAACCCGTACCCTAACACGTACGCTCACCCTAAACCGTTGTCGTACCCTAACCTGTGCCCTAAACCGTCCCCGTCCCCTAACCCTAACCCTAACCCTAACCCTAACCCGTACCCGAAGCCTTACACTAACCCGTCCCCTAATTCTAACCCGTACGCTAACACTAACCCGTACCCTAACAAGTACGCTCACCCTAAATCGTTGTTGTACCCTAACCTGTCCCCTAAACCGTCCCCATCCCCTAACCCTAACCCTAACCCTAACCCTAAACCTATCCCTTACCCGAAGCCTTACCCTCACCCGTCCCCTAATTCTAACCCGTAGGCTAACACTAACCGGTACCCTAACACGTACGCTCACCGTAAACCGTTGTCGTACCCTAACCTGTCCCCTAAACAGTCCCCATTCCCTAACCCTAACCCTAACCCTAACCCTAACCCTAAACCTAACCCTTACCCGGAGCCTTACGCTAACTTGTCCCTTAATCCTAACCCGTACGCTAACACGAACCCATACCCTAACACATACGCTCTCCCTAAACTGTTGTCGTACCCTTACCTGTCCTCTAAACCGTCCCCGTCCCCTAACCCTAACCCTAACCCTAACCCTAACCCTTACCCGAAGCCTTACCCTAACCCGTCCCCTAATCCTAAACCGAACGCTACCACTAACCGATACCCTAAGACGTACGCTCACCCTAAACCGTTGTCGTACCCTAACCTGTCCCCTAAACCGTCCCCGTCCCCTAACGCTAACCCTAACCCTACCCCTAACCCTAATCCTTACCCGAAGCCTTCCCCTAACACGTCACCTAATCCTAACACGTACGCTAACACTAACCCGTACCCTAACACGTACGCTCACCGTAAACCGTTGTCGTACCCTAACCTGTCCCCTAAACAGTCACCATCCCCTAACCCTAACCCTAACCCTAACACTAACCCTAACCCTAACCCTTACCCGAAGCCTTACGCTAACCCGTCCCCTAATCCAAACCCGTACGCTAACACTAACCGGTACCCTAACACGTATGCTCACCCTAAACTGTTGTGGTAACCTAACCTGTCCCCTAAACCGTCCCCGTCCCCTAACCCTAACCCTAACCCTAACCCTAACCCTAACCCTTACCCGAAGGCTTACCCTAACCCGTCCACTAATCCTAACCCGTAAGCTAACACTAACCCATACCCTAACACGTATGCACACCCTAAACCGTTGTCGTACCCTAACATGTCCACTAAACCGTCCCCGTCCCCTAACCCTAACACTAACCCTAACCCTAACACTTACCCGAAGTCTTGCTCTAACCCGTCGCCTAATCCTAACCCGTACGCTAACACTAACCCGTACCCTAACACGTATGCTCACCCTAAACCGTTGTCGTACCCTAACCTGTCCCCTAAACCGTCCCCGTCCCCTAACCCTAACCCTAACCCTAACCCTAACCCTAACACGTACCCGAAGCGTTAACCTAACACGTCCCCTAATTCTAACCCGTACGCTAACACTAACCCGTACCCTAACACGTACGCTCACCCTAAACCGTTGTCGTACCCTAACCTGTCCCCTAAACCGTCCCCGTCCCCGTCCCCGTCCCCTAACTCTAACCCTAACCCTTACCCGAAGCCTTACCCTAACCCGTCCCCTAATCCTAACACGTACGCTAACACTAAACCATACCCTAACACATACGCTCACCCTAAACCGTTGTCGTACCCTAACCTGTCCCGTAAACCGTCCCCGTCCCCTAACCCTAACCCTAAACCTAACCCTAACACTAACCCTTACCCGAAGCCTTACACTTACCCGTCCCCTAATCCTAACTCGTATGCTAACACTAACACGTACCCTAACACGTACGCTCACCCTAAACCGTTGTCCTACCCTAACCTGTCCCCTAAACCGTCCCCGTCCCCTAACCCTAACCCTAACCCTAAACCTAACCCTTAACCGAAGCCTTACACTAACCCGTCCCCTAATCAAAACACGTACGCTAACACTAACCGGTACCCTAACACGTGCCCTCACCCTAAACCATTGTCGTACCCTAACCTGTCCCCTAAACCGTCCCCGTCCCCTAACCCTAACCCTAACCCTAAACCTAACCCTTACCCGAAGCCTTACCCTAACCCGTCCCATAATCTTAACCCATAAGCTAACACTAAACCATACCCTAACACGTACGCTCACCCTAAACCGTTGTCGTACCCTAACCTGTCCCCTAAACCGTCCCCGTCCCCTAACCCTAACCCTAACCCTAAACCTAACACTAACCCTTACCCGAAGCCTTACACTTACCCGTCCCCTAATCCTAACTCGTATGCTAACACTAACACGTACCCTAACACGTACGCTCACCCTAAACCGTTGTCCTACCCTAACCTGTCCCCTAAACCGTCCCCGTCCCCTAACCCTAACCCTAACCCTAACCCTAACCCTTAACCGAAACCTTACACTAACCCGTCCACTAATCCTAACCCGTACGCTAACACTAACCCGTACCCTAACACGTACGCTCACCCTAAATCGCTGCTGTACCCTAACCTGTCCCCTAAACCGTCCCCGTCCCCTAACCCTAACCCTAACCCTAACCCTAAACCTATCCCTTACCCGAAGCCTTACCCTCACCCGTCCCCTAATTCTAATCCGTACTCTAACACTAACCCGTACCCTAACACGTACGCTCACCCTATACCGTTGTCGTACCCTAACCTGTCCCCTAAACCGTCCCCGTCCCCTAAACCTAACCCTAACCCTAACCCTAACCCTTACCCGAAGCCTTACCCTAACCCGTCCCCTAATCCTAAACCGAACGTTAACACTAACCGGTACCCTAAGACGTACGCTCACCCTAAACCGTTGTCGTACCCTAACCTGTCCCCTAAACCGTCCCCGTCCCCTAACGCTAACCCTAACCCTACCCCTAACCCTAATCCTTACCCGAAGCCTTCCCCTAACACGTCCCCTAATCCTAACCCGTACGCTAACACTAACCCGTACCCTAACACGTACGCTCACCCTAAACTGTTGTCGTACCCTTACCTGGCCTCTAAACCGTCCCCGTCCCCTAACCCTAACACTAACCCTAACCCTAACCCTTACCCAAAGCCTTACCCTAACCCATCCCCTAATCCTAACCCTTACTCTAACACTAACCCGTACCGTAACACGTACGCTCACCCTAAACCGTTGTCGTACCCTAACCTGTCCCCTAAACCGTCCCCGTACCCTAACCCTAACCCTAACCCTACCCCTAACACTAATTCTTACCCGAAGCCTTCCCCTAACCCGTCCCCTAATCCTAACCCGTACGCTAACACTAACCCTTACCCTAACACGTACGCTCACTGTAAACCATTGTCGTACCCTAACCTGTCCCCTAAAGCGTCCCCGTCCCCTAACCCTAACCCTAACCCTAACCCTAACCCTAACCCTTACCCGAAGGCTTACCCTAACCCGTCCCCTAATCCTAACCCGTACGCTGACACTAACCCGTACCCTAACACGTATGCACACTATAAACCGTTGTCGTACCCTAACCTGTCCACTAAACCGTCCCCGTCCCCTAACCCTAACACTAACCCTAACCCTAACACTTACCCGAAGTCTTGCTCTAACCCGTCGCCTAATCCTAACCCGTACGCTAACACTAACCCGTACCCTAACACGTATGCTCACCCTAAACCGTTGTCGTAACCTAACCTGTCCCCGAAACCGTCCCCGTCCCCTAACCCTAACCCTAACCCTAACCCTAACCCTAACCCTTACCCGAAGCGTTAACCTAACACGTCCCCTAATTCTAACCCGTAGGCTAACACTAACCCGTACCCTAACACGTACGCTCACCCTAAACCGTTGTCGTACCCTAACCTGTCCCCTAAACCGTCCCCGTCCCCGTCCCCGTCCCCTAACTCTAACCCTAACCCTTACCCGAAGCCTTACCCTAACCCGTCCCCTAATCCTAACACGTACGCTAACACTAAACGATACCCTAACACATACGCTCACCCTAAACCGTTGTCGTACCCTAACCTGTCCCGTAAACCGTCCCCGTCCCCTAACCCTAACACTAACCCTTACCCGAAGCCTTACACTTACCCGTCCCCTAATCCTAACTCGTATGCTAACACTAACACGTACCCTAACACGTACGCTCACCCTAAACCATTGTCCTACCCTAAACTGTCCCCTAAACCGTCCCCGTCCCCTAACACTAACCCTAACCCTAACCCTAACCCTAACCCTTACCCGAAGCCTTACTGTAACCCGTCCCCTAATCCTAACCCGTACGCTAACACTAACCCGTACCCTAACACGTACGCTCACCCTAAACCGTTGTCGTACCCTAACCTGTCCCCTAAACCGTCCCCGTCCCCTAACCCTAACCCTAACCCTAACCCTAACCCTTACACGAAGCGTTAACCTAACACGTCCCCGAATTCTAACCCGTACGCTAACATTAACCCGTACCCTAACACGTACGCTCACCCTAAACCGTTGTCGTACCCTAACCTGTCCCCTAAACCGTCCCCGTCCCCGTCCCCGTCCCCTAACTCTAACCCTAAACCTTACCCGAAGCCTTACCCTAACCCGTCCCCTAATCCTAACACGTACGCTAACACTAAAACATACCCTAACACGTATGCTCACCCTAAACCGTTGTCGTACACTAACCTGTCCCATAAAGCATCCCCGTCCCCTAACCCTAACCCTAACCCTAACCCTAACACGAACCGTTACCCGAAGCCTTACACTTACCCGTCCCCTAATCCTAACTCGTATGCTAACACTAACATGTACCCTAACACGTACGCTCACCCTAAACCGTTGTCCTACACTAACCTGTCCCCTAAACCGTCCCCGTCCCCTACCCCTAACCCTAACCCTAACCCTAACCCTTAACCGAAGCCTTACACTAACCCGTCCACTAATCCTAACCCGTACGCTAACACTAACCCGTACCCTAACACGTACGCTCACCCTAAACCGTTGTCGTAACCTAACCTGTCCCCTAAACCGTACCCATCCCCTAACCCTAACCCTAACCCTACACCTAACACTAACCCTTACCCGAAGCCTTGCGCTAACCCGTCCCCTAATCCTAACCCGTACTCTAACACTAACCCATACCCTAACACGTACACTCACCGTAAACTGTTGTCGTACCCTAACCTGTCCCCTAAACCGTCCCCGTACCCTAACCCTAACCCTAAACCTAACCCTTACCCGAAGCCTTACCCTAACCCGTCACCTAATCCTAATCCGTACGCTAACACTAACCCGTACCCTAACAAGTACGCTCACCCTAAATCGTTGTTGTACCCTAACCTGTCCCCTAAACCGTCCCCGTCCCCTAACCCTAACCCTAACCCTAACCCTAAACCTATCCCTTACCCGAAGCCTTACCCTCACCCGTCCCCTAATTCTAACCCGTACTCTAACACTAACCCGTACCCTAACACGTACGCTCACCCTAAACCGTTGTCGTACCCTAACCTGTCCCCTAAACCGTCCCCGTCCCCTAAACCTAACCCTAACCCTAACCCTAACCCTTACCCGAAGCCTTACCCTAACCCGTCCCCTAATCCTAAACCGAACGCTAACACTAACCGGTACCCTAAGACGTACGCTCACCCTAAACCGTTGTCGTACACTAACCTGTCCCCTAAACCGTCCCCGTCCCCTAACGCTAACCCTAACCCTACCCCTAACCCTAATCCTTACCCGAAGCCTTCCCGTAACACGTCCCCTAATCCTAACCCGTACGCTAACACTAACCCGTACCCTAACACGTACGCTCACCGTAAACCGTTGTCGTACCCTAACCTGTCCCCTAAACAGTCCCCATCCCCTAACCCTAACCCTAACCCTAACCCTATCCCTAACCCTAACCCTTACCCGAAGCCTTACCCTAACCTGGCCCCTAATCCTAAACCGTACGCTAACACGAACCCGTACCGTAACACGTACGTTCACCCTAAACCGTTGTCGTACCCTAACATGTCCCCTAAATCGTCCCTGTCCCCTAACGCTAACCCTAACCCTACCCCTAACCCTAATCCTTACCCGAAGCCTTCCGCTAACACGTCTCCTAATCCTAACCGGTACGCTAACAGTAACCCGTACCCTAACACGTATGCTCACTGTAAACCGTTGTCATACCCTAACCTGTCCCCTAAACATTCCGCATCCCCTAACCCTAACCCTAACCCTAACCCTAACCCTAACCCTAACCCTTACCCGAAGCCTCACCCTAACCCGTCCCCTAATCCTAACCCGTACGCTAACACGAACCCGTACCCTAACACGTACGCTCACCCTAAACTGTTGTCGTACCCTTACCTGTCCTCTAAACCGTCCCCGTCCCCTAACCCTAACACTAACCCTAACCCTAACCCTTACCCGAAGCCTTACCCTAACCCGTCCCCTAATCCAAACCCGTACGCTAACACTAACCGGTACCCTAACACGTATGCTCACCCTAAACTGTTGTCGTACCCTAACCTGTCCCCTAAACCGTCCCCGTCCCCTAACCCTAACCCTAACCCTACCCCTAACCCTTACCCAAAGCCTTACCCTAACCCGTAACCGAATCCTAACCCTTACTCTAACACTAACCCACACCCTAACACGTACGCTCACCCTAAACTGTTGTCGTACCCTAACCTGTCCCCTAAACCGTCCCCATCCCCTAACCCCAACCCTAACCCTAACCCTAACCCTTACCCGAAGCCTTACCATAACCCGTCCCCTAATCCTAACCCGTAAGCTAACACTAACCCGTACCCTAACACGTACGCTCACCCTAAACCGTTGTCGTACCCTAATCTGTCCCCTAAACCGTCCCCGTCCCCTTACCCTAACCCTAATCCTAACCCTAACCCTTAACCGAAGCCTTACACTAACCCGACCCCTAATCCTAACCCGTACGCTAACACTAACCCGTACCCTAACACGTACGCTCACCCTAAACGGTTGTCGTACCCTAACCTGACCACTAAACCGTCCCCATCCCCTAACCCTAAACCTAACCCTAAACCTAACACTTACCCGAAGCCTTACCCTAACCCGTCCCCTAATCCAAACACGTACGCTAACACTAACCGGTACCCTAACACGTGCCCTCACCCTAAACCGTTGTCGTACCCTAACCTGTCCCCTAAACCGTCCCCGTCCCCTAACCCTAACCCTAACCCTAACCCTAACCCTTACCCGAAGCCTTACCCTAACCCGTCCCCTAATCCTAATCCGTACGCTAACACTAACCCGTACCCTAACAAGTACGCTCACCCTAAATCGTTGTTGTACCCTAACCTGTCCCCTAAACCGTCCCCGTCCCCTAACTCTAACCTTAACCCTAACCCTAAACCTATCCCTTACCCGAAGCCTTACCCTCACCCGTCCCCTAATCCTAACGCGTACGCTAACACTAACCCGTACCCTAACACGTACGCTCACCCTAAACCGTTGTCGTACCCTAATCTGTCCCCTAAACCGTCCCCGTCCCCTAACCCTAACCCTAACCCTAACCCTAACCCTTAACCGAAGCCTTACACTAACCCGACCCCTAATCCTAACCCGTACGCTAACACTAACCCGTACCCTAACACGTTCGCTCACCCTAAACCGTTGTCGTAACCTAACCTGTCCCCTAAACCGTCCCCGTCCCCTAACGCTAACCCTAACCCTACCCCTAACCCTAATCCTTACCCGAAGCCTTCCCCCTACATGTCCCCTAATCCTAACCCGTACGCTAACACTAACCCTTACCCTAACACGTACGCTCACCGTAAACCATTGTCGTACCCTAACCTGTCCCCTAAACCGTCCCCGTCCCCTAACCCTAACCCTAACCCTAACCCTAACCCTAACCCATACCCGAAGGCTTACGCTAACCCGTCCCCTAATCCTAACCCGTACGCAAACACTAACCCGTACCCTAACACGTATGCACACCTTAAACCGTTATCGTACCCTAACCTGTCCACTAAACCGTCCCCGTCCCCTAACCCTAACACTAACCCTAAACCTAACACTTACCCGAAGTCTTGCTCTAACCCGTCGCCTAATCCTAACCCGTACGCTAACACTAACCCGTACCCTAACACGTATGCTCACCCTAAACCGTTGTCGTACCCTAACCTGTCCCCTAAACCGTCCCCGTCCCCTAACCCTAACCCTAACCCAAATCCTAACCCTAACCCTAACCCTTACCCGAAGCGTTAACCTAACCCGTCCACTAATCCTAAACCGTACGCTAACACTAACCCGTACCCTAACACGTACGCTCACCCTAAACCGTTGTCGTACCCTAACCTGTCCCCTAAACCGTCCCCGTCCCCGTCCCCGTCCCCTAACTCTAACCCTAACCCTTACCCGAAGCCTTACCCTAACCCGTCCCCTAATCCTAACACGTACGCTAACACTAAACCATACCCTAACACGTACGCTCACCCTAAACCGTTGTCGTACACTAACCTGTCCCGTAAACCGTCCCCATCCCCTAACCCTAACCCTAACCCTAACCCTAACACTAACCCTTACCCGAAGCCTTACACTTACCCGTCCCCTAATCCTAACTCGTATGCTAACACTAACATGTACCCTAACACGTACGCTCACCCTAAACCGTTGTCCTACCCTAACCTGTCCCTTAAACCGTCCCCGTCCCCTAACCCTAACCCTAACCCTAAACCTATCCCTTACCTGAAGCCTTACCCTCACCCGTCCCCTAATTCTAACCCGTACTCTAACACTAACCCGTACCCTAACACGTACGCTCACCCTAAACCGTTGTCGTACCATAACCTGTCCCCTAAACCGTCCCCGTCCCCTAAACCTAACCCTAACCCTAACCCTAACCCTTAACCGAAGCCTAACCCTAACCCTTACCCGAAGCCTTACCCTAACCCGTCCCCTAATCCTAAACCGAACGCTAACACTAAACGGTACCCTAAAACGTACGCTCACCCTAAACCGTTGTCGTACCCTAACCTGTCCCCTAAACCGTCCCCGTCCCCTAACGCTAACCCTAACCCTACCCCTAACCCTAATCCTTACCCGAAGCCTTCCCCTAACACGTCTCCTAATCCTAACCGGTACGCTAACACTAACCCGTACCCTAACACGTATGCTCACTGTAAACCGTTGTCGTACCCTAACCTGTCCCCTAAACATTCCGCATCCCCTAACCCTAACCCTAACCCTAACCCTAACCCTAACCCTAACCCTTACCCGAAGCCTCACCCTAACCCGTCCCCTAATCCTAACCCGTACGCTAACACGAACCCGTACCCTAACACGTACGCTCACCCTAAACTGTTGTCGTACCCTTACCTGTCCTCTAAACCGTCCCCGTCCCCTAACCCTAACACTAACCCTAACCCTAACCCTTACCCGAAGCCTTACCCTAACCCGTCCCCTAATCCAAACCCGTACGCTAACACTAACCGGTACCCTAACACGTATGCTCACCCTAAACTGTTGTCGTACCCTAACCTGTCCCCTAAACCGTCCCCGTCCCCTAACCCTAACCCTAACCCTACCCCTAAACCTTACCCAAAGCCTTACCCTAACCCGTCCCCTAATCCTAACCCTTACTCTAACACTAACCCATACCCTAACACGTACGCTCACCCTAAACCGTTGTCGTACCCTAACCTGTCCCTTAAACCGTCCCCGTCCCCTAACCCTAACCCTAACCCTAAACCTAAACCTAACCCTTACCCGAAGCCTTACCCTAACCCGTCCCCTAATCCTAACCCGTACGCTAACACTAAACCATACCCTAACACGTACGCTCACCCTAAACCGTTGTCGTACCCTAACCTGTCCCCTAAACCGTCCCCGTCCCCTAACGCTAACCCTAACCCTACCCCTAACCCTAATCCTTACCCGAAGCCTTCCCCTAACACGTCTCCTAATCCTAACCCGTACGCTAACACAAACCCGTACCCTAACACGTATGCTCACCGTAAACCGTTGTCGTACCCTAACCTGTCCCCTAAACAGTCCGCATCCCCTAACCCTAACCCTAACCCTAACCCTAACCCTAACCCTTACCCGAAGCCTCACCCTAACCCGTCCCCTAATCCTAACCCGTACGCTAACACGAATCCGTACCCTAACACGTATGCTCACCCTAAACTGTTGTCGTACCCTAACCTGTCCCCTGAACCGTCCCCATCCCCTAACCCTAACCCTAACCCTACCACTAACCCTTACCAAAAGCCTTACCCTAACCCGTCCCCTAATCCTAACCCTTACTCTAACACTAACCCATACCCTAACACGTACGCTCACCCTAAACCGTTGTCGTACCCTAACCTGTCCACTATACCGTCCCCGACCCCTAACCCCAACCCTAACCCTAAACCTAACCCTTACCCGAAGCTCTTACCCTAACCCGTCCCCTAATCCTAACCCGTACGCTAACACTAACCCGTACCCTAACACGTACGCTCACCCTAAAGCGTTGTCGTACCCTAACCTGTCCCCTAAACCGTCCCCGTCCCCTAACCCTAACCCTAACCCTAACCCTAACACTAACCCTTACCCGAAGCCTTACACTTACCCGTCCCCTAATCATAACTCGTATGCTAACACTAACACGTACCCTAACACGTACGCTCACCCTAAACCTTTGTCCTACCCTAACCTGTCCCCTAAACCGTCCCCGTCCCCTAACCCTAACCCTAACCCTAACCCTAACCCTTAACCGAAGCCTTACACTAACCCGTCCACTAATCCTAATCCGTACGCTAACACTAACCCGTACCCTAACACGTACGCTCACCCTAAACCGTTGTCGTAACCTAACCTGTCCCCTAAACCGTACCCATCCCCTAACCCTAACCCTAACCCTACCCCTAACACTAACCCTTACCCGAAGCCTTGCGCTAACCCGTCCCCTAATCCTAACCCGTACTCTAACACTAACCCATACCCTAACACATACGCTCACCGTAAACTGTTGTCGTACCCTAACCTGTCCCCTAAACCGTCCCCGTCCCCTTACCCTAACCCTAACCCTAACCCTAACCGTAACCCTTACCTGAAGCCTTACCCTAACCCGTCCCCTAATCCAAACACGTACGCTAACACTAACCGGTACCCTAACACGTGCCCTCACCCTAAACTGTTGTCGTACCCTAACCTGTCCCCTAAACCGTCCCCGTCCCCTAACCCTAACCCTAACCCTAACCCTAACCCTTACCCGAAGCCTTACCCTAACCCGTCCCCTAATCCTAATCCGTACGCTAACACTAACCCGTACCCTAACAAGTACGCTCACCCTAAATCGTTGTTGTACCCTAACCTGTCCCCTAAACCGTCCCCGTCCCCTAACTCTAACCTTAACCCTAACCCTAAACCTATCCCTTACCCGAAGCCTTACCCTCACCCGTCCCCTAATCCTAACCCGTACGCTAACACTAACCCGTACCCTAACACGTACGCTCACCCTAAACCGTTGTCGTACCCTAATCTGTCCCCTAAACCGTCCCCGTCCCCTAACCCTAACCCTAACCCTAACCCTAACCCTTAACCGAAGCCTTACACTAACCCGACCCCTAATCCTAACCCGTACGCTAACACTAACCCGTACCCTAACACGTTCGCTCACCCTAAACCGTTGTCGTAACCTAACCTGTCCCCTAAACCGTCCCCGTCCCCTAACGCTAACCCTAACCCTACCCCTAACCCTAATCCTTACCCGAAGCCTTCCCCCTACATGTCCCCTAATCCTAACCCGTACGCTAACACTAACCCGTACCCTAACACGTACGCTCACCGTAAACCGTTGTCGTACCCTAACCTGTCCCCTAAACAGTCCCCATCCCCTAACCCTAAACCTAACCCTAACCCTAACCCTAACCCTAACCCTTACCCGAAGCCTTACCCTAACCTGTCCCCTAATCCTAACCCGTACGCTAACACGAACCCGTACCCTAACACGTACGCTCACCCTAAACGGTTGTCGTACCCTTACCTGTCCTCTAAACCGTCCCCGTCCCCTAACCCTAACACTAACCCTAACCCTAACCCTTACCCGAAGCCTTACCCTAACCCGTCCCCTAATCCAAACCCGTACACTAACACTAACCGGTACCCTAACACGTATGCTCACCGTAAACTGTTGTCGTACCCTAACCTGTCCCCTAAACCGTCCCCGTCCCCTAACCCTAACCCTAACCCTACCCCTAACCCTAACCCTTACCCAAAGCCTTACCCTAACCCGTCCCATAATCCTAACCCTTACTCTAACACTAACCCATACCCTAACACGTACGCTCACCCTAAACCGTTGTCGTACCCTAACCTGTCCCCTAAACCGTACCCATTCCCTAACCCTAACCCTAAACCTACCCCTAACACTAACCCTTACCCGAAGCCTTACGCTAACCAGTCCCCTAATCCTAACCCGCACTCTAACACTAACACATACCCTAACACGTAC
Source organism: Phocoena phocoena (assembly GCF_963924675.1). Taxonomy (NCBI): domain Eukaryota; kingdom Metazoa; phylum Chordata; class Mammalia; order Artiodactyla; family Phocoenidae; genus Phocoena; species Phocoena phocoena. Next base: position 54,007 of record NC_089235.1, read on the forward strand.
GCTCACCCTAAACTGTTGTCGTACCCTAACCTGTCCCCTAAACCGTCCCCGTCCCCGTCCCCTAACCCTAACCCTAACCCTAACCAAAACCCTTACCCGAAGTGTTAACCTAACCCGTCCCCTAATCCTAACCCGTACGCTAACACTAACCCGTACCCTAACACGTACGCTCACCCTAAACCGTTGTCGTACTCTAACAGGTCCCCTAAACCGTCCCCGTCCCCTAACGCTAACCCTAACCCTAACCCTACACCTAACCGTTACCCGAAGCCTTACACCCTCCTGTACCCTAATTCTAACCCGTACGCTAACACTAACCCGTACCCTAACACGTACGCTCACCCTAAAGAGTTGTCGTACCCTAACCTGTCCCCTGAACCATCCCCGTCCCCTAACCCTAACCCTAACCCTACCCCTAAACCTAACCCTTACCCGAAGCCTTACCCTAACCCGGCCCCTAATCCTAACCCGTACGCTAACACTAAATCATACCCTAACACGTACGCTCACCCTAAACCGTTGTCGTACCCTAACCTGTCCCATAAACCGTCCCCGTCCCCTAACCCTAACCCTAACCCTAACCCTAACACTAACCCTTACCCGAAGCCTTACACTTACCCGTCCCCTAATCCTAACTCGTATGCTAACACTAACACGTACCCTAACACGTACGCTCACCCTAAACCTTTGTCCTACCCTAACCTGTCCCCTAAACTTTCCCCGTCCCCTAACCCTAACCCTAACCCTAACCCTAACCCTTAACCGAAGCCTTACACTAACCCGTCCCCTAATCCTAACCCGTACGCTAACACTAACCCGTACCCTAACACGTAAGCTCACCCTAAACCGTTGTCGTAACCTAACCTGTCCCCTAAACCGTACCCATCCCCTAACCCTAACCCTAACCCTACCCCTAACACTAACCCTTACCCGAAGCCTTACGCTAACCCGTCCCCTAATCCTAACCCGTACTCTAACACTAACCCATACCCTAACACGTACGCTCACGGTAAACTGTTGTCGTACCCTAACCTGTCCCCTAAACCGTCCCCGTCCCCTAACCCTAACCCTAACCCTACCCCAAACCCTAACACTTACCCGAAGCCTTACCCTAACCCATCCCCTAAACTTAACCTGTACTCTAACACTAACCCGTACCCTAACACGTACGCTCACCCTAAACCGTTGTCGTACCCTAACCTGTGCCCTAAACCGTCCCCGTCCCCTAACCCTAACCCTAACCCTAACCCTAACCCGTACCCGAAGCCTTACACTAACCCGTCCCCTAATTCTAACCCGTACGCTAACACTAACCCGTACCCTAACAAGTACGCTCACCCTAAATCGTTGTTGTACCCTAACCTGTTCCCTAAACCGTCCCCATCCCCTAACCCTAACCCTAACCCTAACCCTAAACCTATCCCTTACCCGAAGCCTTACCCTCACCCGTCCCCTAATTCTAACCCGTAGGCTAACACTAACCGGTACCCTAACACGTACGCTCACCGTAAACCGTTGTCGTACCCTAACCTGTCCCCTAAACAGTCCCCATTCCCTAACCCTAACCCTAACCCTAACCCTAACCCTAAACCTAACCCTTACCCGGAGCCTTACGCTAACTTGTCCCTTAATCCTAACCCGTACGCTAACACGAACCCATACCCTAACACATACGCTCTCCCTAAACTGTTGTCGTACCCTTACCTGTCCTCTAAACCGTCCCCGTCCCCTAACCCTAACCCTAACCCTAACCCTAACCCTTACCCGAAGCCTTACCCTAACCCGTCCCCTAATCCTAAACCGAACGCTACCACTAACCGATACCCTAAGACGTACGCTCACCCTAAACCGTTGTCGTACCCTAACCTGTCCCCTAAACCGTCCCCGTCCCCTAACGCTAACCCTAACCCTACCCCTAACCCTAATCCTTACCCGAAGCCTTCCCCTAACACGTCACCTAATCCTAACACGTACGCTAACACTAACCCGTACCCTAACACGTACGCTCACCGTAAACCGTTGTCGTACCCTAACCTGTCCCCTAAACAGTCACCATCCCCTAACCCTAACCCTAACCCTAACACTAACCCTAACCCTAACCCTTACCCGAAGCCTTACGCTAACCCGTCCCCTAATCCAAACCCGTACGCTAACACTAACCGGTACCCTAACACGTATGCTCACCCTAAACTGTTGTGGTAACCTAACCTGTCCCCTAAACCGTCCCCGTCCCCTAACCCTAACCCTAACCCTAACCCTAACCCTAACCCTTACCCGAAGGCTTACCCTAACCCGTCCACTAATCCTAACCCGTAAGCTAACACTAACCCATACCCTAACACGTATGCACACCCTAAACCGTTGTCGTACCCTAACATGTCCACTAAACCGTCCCCGTCCCCTAACCCTAACACTAACCCTAACCCTAACACTTACCCGAAGTCTTGCTCTAACCCGTCGCCTAATCCTAACCCGTACGCTAACACTAACCCGTACCCTAACACGTATGCTCACCCTAAACCGTTGTCGTACCCTAACCTGTCCCCTAAACCGTCCCCGTCCCCTAACCCTAACCCTAACCCTAACCCTAACCCTAACACGTACCCGAAGCGTTAACCTAACACGTCCCCTAATTCTAACCCGTACGCTAACACTAACCCGTACCCTAACACGTACGCTCACCCTAAACCGTTGTCGTACCCTAACCTGTCCCCTAAACCGTCCCCGTCCCCGTCCCCGTCCCCTAACTCTAACCCTAACCCTTACCCGAAGCCTTACCCTAACCCGTCCCCTAATCCTAACACGTACGCTAACACTAAACCATACCCTAACACATACGCTCACCCTAAACCGTTGTCGTACCCTAACCTGTCCCGTAAACCGTCCCCGTCCCCTAACCCTAACCCTAAACCTAACCCTAACACTAACCCTTACCCGAAGCCTTACACTTACCCGTCCCCTAATCCTAACTCGTATGCTAACACTAACACGTACCCTAACACGTACGCTCACCCTAAACCGTTGTCCTACCCTAACCTGTCCCCTAAACCGTCCCCGTCCCCTAACCCTAACCCTAACCCTAAACCTAACCCTTAACCGAAGCCTTACACTAACCCGTCCCCTAATCAAAACACGTACGCTAACACTAACCGGTACCCTAACACGTGCCCTCACCCTAAACCATTGTCGTACCCTAACCTGTCCCGTAAACCGTCCCCGTCCCCTAACCCTAACCCTAACCCTAACCCTAAACCTAACCCTTACCCGAAGCCTTACCCTAACCCGTCCCATAATCTTAACCCATAAGCTAACACTAAACCATACCCTAACACGTACGCTCACCCTAAACCGTTGTCGTACCCTAACCTGTCCCCTAAACCGTCCCCGTCCCCTAACCCTAACCCTAACCCTAAACCTAACACTAACCCTTACCCGAAGCCTTACACTTACCCGTCCCCTAATCCTAACTCGTATGCTAACACTAACACGTACCCTAACACGTACGCTCACCCTAAACCGTTGTCCTACCCTAACCTGTCCCCTAAACCGTCCCCGTCCCCTAACCCTAACCCTAACCCTAACCCTAACCCTTAACCGAAACCTTACACTAACCCGTCCACTAATCCTAACCCGTACGCTAACACTAACCCATACCCTAACACGTACGCTCACCCTAAATCGCTGCTGTACCCTAACCTGTCCCCTAAACCGTCCCCGTCCCCTAACCCTAACCCTAACCCTAACCCTAAACCTATCCCTTACCCGAAGCCTTACCCTCACCCGTCCCCTAATTCTAATCCGTACTCTAACACTAACCCGTACCCTAACACGTACGCTCACCCTATACCGTTGTCGTACACTAACCTGTCCCCTAAACCGTCCCCGTCCCCTAAACCTAACCCTAACCCTAACCCTAACCCTTACCCGAAGCCTTACCCTAACCCGTCCCCTAATCCTAAACCGAACGTTAACACTAACCGGTACCCTAAGACGTACGCTCACCCTAAACCGTTGTCGTACCCTAACCTGTCCCCTAAACCGTCCCCGTCCCCTAACGCTAACCCTAACCCTACCCCTAACCCTAATCCTTACCCGAAGCCTTCCCCTAACACGTCCCCTAATCCTAACCCGTACGCTAACACTAACCCGTACCCTAACACGTACGCTCACCCTAAACTGTTGTCGTACCCTTACCTGGCCTCTAAACCGTCCCCGTCCCCTAACCCTAACACTAACCCTAACCCTAACCCTTACCCAAAGCCTTACCCTAACCCATCCCCTAATCCTAACCCTTACTCTAACACTAACCCGTACCGTAACACGTACGCTCACCCTAAATCGTTGTCGTACCCTAACCTGTCCCCTAAACCGTCCCCGTACCCTAACCCTAACCCTAACCCTACCCCTAACACTAATTCTTACCCGAAGCCTTCCCCTAACCCGTCCCCTAATCCTAACCCGTACGCTAACACTAACCCTTACCCTAACACGTACGCTCACTGTAAACCATTGTCGTACCCTAACCTGTCCCCTAAAGCGTCCCCGTCCCCTAACCCTAACCCTAACCCTAACCCTAACCCTAACCCTTACCCGAAGGCTTACCCTAACCCGTCCCCTAATCCTAACCCGTACGCTGACACTAACCCGTACCCTAACACGTATGCACACTATAAACCGTTGTCGTACCCTAACCTGTCCACTAAACCGTCCCCGTCCCCTAACCCTAACACTAACCCTAACCCTAACACTTACCCGAAGTCTTGCTCTAACCCGTCGCCTAATCCTAACCCGTACGCTAACACTAACCCGTACCCTAACACGTATGCTCACCCTAAACCGTTGTCGTAACCTAACCTGTCCCCGAAACCGTCCCCGTCCCCTAACCCTAACCCTAACCCTAACCCTAACCCTAACCCTTACCCGAAGCGTTAACCTAACACGTCCCCTAATTCTAACCCGTAGGCTAACACTAACCCGTACCCTAACACGTACGCTCACCCTAAACCGTTGTCGTACCGTAACCTGTCCCCTAAACCGTCCCCGTCCCCGTCCCCGTCCCCTAACTCTAACCCTAACCCTTACCCGAAGCCTTACCCTAACCCGTCCCCTAATCCTAACACGTACGCTAACACTAAACGATACCCTAACACATACGCTCACCCTAAACCGTTGTCGTACCCTAACCTGTCCCGTAAACCGTCCCCGTCCCCTAACCCTAACACTAACCCTTACCCGAAGCCTTACACTTACCCGTCCCCTAATCCTAACTCGTATGCTAACACTAACACGTACCCTAACACGTACGCTCACCCTAAACCATTGTCCTACCCTAAACTGTCCCCTAAACCGTCCCCGTCCCCTAACACTAACCCTAACCCTAACCCTAACCCTAACCCTTACCCGAAGCCTTACTGTAACCCGTCCCCTAATCCTAACACGTACGCTAACACTAACCCGTACCCTAACACGTACGCTCACCCTAAACCGTTGTCGTACCCTAACCTGTCCCCTAAACCGTCCCCGTCCCCTAACCCTAACCCTAACCCTAACCCTAACCCTTACACGAAGCGTTAACCTAACACGTCCCCTAATTCTAACCCGTACGCTAACATTAACCCGTACCCTAACACGTACGCTCACCCTAAACCGTTGTCGTACCCTAACCTGTCCCCTAATCCTAACACGTACGCTAACACTAAAACATACCCTAACACGTATGCTCACCCTAAACCGTTGTCGTACACTAACCTGTCCCATAAAGCATCCCCGTCCCCTAACCCTAACCCTAACCCTAACCCTAACACGAACCGTTACCCGAAGCCTTACACTTACCCGTCCCCTAATCCTAACTCGTATGCTAACACTAACATGTACCCTAACACGTACGCTCACCCTAAACCGTTGTCCTACACTAACCTGTCCCCTAAACCGTCCCCGTCCCCTACCCCTAACCCTAACCCTAACCCTAACCCTTAACCGAAGCCTTACACTAACCCGTCCACTAATCCTAACCCGTACGCTAACACTAACCCGTACCCTAACACGTACGCTCACCCTAAACCGTTGTCGTAACCTAACCTGTCCCCTAAACCGTACCCATCCCCTAACCCTAACCCTAACCCTACACCTAACACTAACCCTTACCCGAAGCCTTGCGCTAACCCGTCCCCTAATCCTAACCCGTACTCTAACACTAACCCATACCCTAACACGTACACTCACCGTAAACTGTTGTCGTACCCTAACCTGTCCCCTAAACCGTCCCCGTACCCTAACCCTAACCCTAAACCTAACCCTTACCCGAAGCCTTACCCTAACCCGTCACCTAATCCTAATCCGTACGCTAACACTAACCCGTACCCTAACAAGTACGCTCACCCTAAATCGTTGTTGTACCCTAACCTGTCCCCTAAACCGTCCCCGTCCCCTAACCCTAACCCTAACCCTAACCCTAAACCTATCCCTTACCCGAAGCCTTACCCTCACCCGTCCCCTAATTCTAACCCGTACTCTAACACTAACACGTACCCTAACACGTACGCTCACCCTAAACCGTTGTCGTACCCTAACCTGTCCCCTAAACCGTCCCCGTCCCCTAAACCTAACCCTAACCCTAACCCTAACCCTTACCGGAAGCCTTACCCTAACCCGTCCCCTAATCCTAAACCGAACGCTAACACTAACCGGTACCCTAAGACGTACGCTCACCCTAAACCGTTGTCGTACACTAACCTGTCCCCTAAACCGTCCCCGTCCCCTAACGCTAACCCTAACCCTACCCCTAACCCTAATCCTTACCCGAAGCCTTCCCGTAACACGTCCCCTAATCCTAACCCGTACGCTAACACTAACCCGTACCCTAACACGTACGCTCACCGTAAACCGTTGTCGTACCCTAACCTGTCCCCTAAACAGTCCCCATCCCCTAACCCTAACCCTAACCCTAACCCTATCCCTAACCCTAACCCTTACCCGAAGCCTTACCCTAACCTGTCCCCTAATCCTAAACCGTACGCTAACACGAACCCGTACCGTAACACGTACGTTCACCCTAAACCGTTGTCGTACCCTAACATGTCCCCTAAATCGTCCCTGTCCCCTAACGCTAACCCTAACCCTACCCCTAACCCTAATCCTTACCCGAAGCCTTCCGCTAACACGTCTCCTAATCCTAACCCGTACGCTAACAGTAACCCGTACCCTAACACGTATGCTCACTGTAAACCGTTGTCATACCCTAACCTGTCCCCTAAACATTCCGCATCCCCTAACCCTAACCCTAACCCTAACCCTAACCCTAAACCTAACCCTTACCCGAAGCCTCACCCTAACCCGTCCCCTAATCCTAACCCGTACGCTAACACGAACCCGTACCCTAACACGTACGCTCACCCTAAACTGTTGTCGTACCCTTACCTGTCCTCTAAACCGTCCCCGTCCCCTAACCCTAACACTAACCCTAACCCTAACCCTTACCCGAAGCCTTACCCTAACCCGTCCCCTAATCCAAACCCGTACGCTAACACTAACCGGTACCCTAACACGTATGCTCACCCTAAACTGTTGTCGTACCCTAACCTGTCCCCTAAACCGTCACCGTCCCCTAACCCTAACCCTAACCCTACCCCTAACCCTTACCCAAAGCCTTACCCTAACCCGTAACCTAATCCTAACCCTTACTCTAACACTAACCCACACCCTAACACGTACGCTCACCCTAAACCGTTGTCGTACCCTAACCTGTCCCCTAAACCGTCCCCATCCCCTAACCCCAACCCTAACCCTAACCCTAACCCTTACCCGAAGCCTTACCATAACCCGTCCCCTAATCCTAACCCGTAAGCTAACACTAACCCGTACCCTAACACGTACGCTCACCCTAAACCGTTGTCGTACCCTAATCTGTCCCCTAAACCGTCCCCGTCCCCTAACCCTAACCCTAATCCTAACCCTAACCCTTAACCGAAGCCTTACACTAACCCGACCCCTAATCCTAACCCGTACGCTAACACTAACCCGTACCCTAACACGTACGCTCACCCTAAACGGTTGTCGTACCCTAACCTGACCACTAAACCGTCCCCATCCCCTAACCCTAAACCTAACCCTAAACCTAACACTTACCCGAAGCCTTACCCTAACCCGTCCCCTAATCCAAACACGTACGCTAACACTAACCGGTACCCTAACACGTGCCCTCACCCTAAACCGTTGTCGTACCCTAACCTGTCCCCTAAACCGTCCCCGTCCCCTAACCCTAACCCTAACCCTAACCCTAACCCTTACCGAAGCCTTACCCTAACCCGCCCCTAAACCTAATCCGTACGCTAACACTAACCCGTACCCTAACAAGTACGCTCACCCTAAATCGTTGTTGTACCCTAACCTGTCCCCTAAACCGTCCCCGTCCCCTAACTCTAACCTTAACCCTAACCCTAAACCTATCCCTTACCCGAAGCCTTACCCTCACCCGTCCCCTAATCCTAACCCGTACGCTAACACTAACCCGTACCCTAACACGTACGCTCACCCTAAACCGTTGTCGTACCCTAATCTGTCCCCTAAACCGTCCCCGTCCCCTAACCCTAACCCTAACCCTAACCCTAACCCTTAACCGAAGCCTTACACTAACCCGACCCCTAATCCTAACCCGTACGCTAACACTAACCCGTACCCTAACACGTTCGCTCACCCTAAACCGTTGTCGTAACCTAACCTGTCCCCTAAACCGTCCCCGTCCCCTAACGCTAACCCTAACCCTACCCCTAACCCTAATCCTTACCCGAAGCCTTCCCCCTACATGTCCCCTAATCCTAACCCGAACGCTAACACTAACCCTTACCCTAACACGTACGCTCACCGTAAACCATTGTCGTACCCTAACCTGTCCCCTAAACCGTCCCCGTCCCCTAACCCTAACCCTAACCCTAACCCTAACCCTAACCCTTACCCGAAGGCTTACGCTAACCCGTCCCCTAATCCTAACCCGTACGCAAACACTAACCCGTACCCTAACACGTATGCACACCTTAAACCGTTATCGTACCCTAACCTGTCCACTAAACCGTCCCCGTCCCCTAACCCTAACACTAACCCTAAACCTAACACTTACCCGAAGTCTTGCTCTAACCCGTCGCCTAATCCTAACCCGTACGCTAACACTAACCCGTACCCTAACACGTATGCTCACCCTAAACCGTTGTCGTACCCTAACCTGTCCCCTAAACCGTCCCCGTCCCCTAACCCTAACCCTAACCCAAATCCTAACCCTAACCCTAACCCTTACCCGAAGCGTTAACCTAACCCGTCCACTAATCCTAAACCGTACGCTAACACTAACCCGTACCCTAACACGTACGCTCACCCTAAACCGTTGTCGTACCCTAACCTGTCCCCTAAACCGTCCCCGTCCCCGTCCCCATCCCCTAACTCTAACCCTAACCCTTACCCGAAGCCTTACCCTAACCCGTCCCCTAATCCTAACACGTACGCTAACACTAAACCATACCCTAACACGTACGCTCACCCTAAACCGTTGTCGTACACTAACCTGTCCCGTAAACCGTCCCCATCCCCTAACCCTAACCCTAACCCTAACCCTAACACTAACCCTTACCCGAAGCCTTACACTTACCCGTCCCCTAATCCTAACTCGTATGCTAACACTAACATGTACCCTAACACGTACGCTCACCCTAAACCGTTGTCCTACCCTAACCTGTCCCTTAAACCGTCCCCGTCCCCTAACCCTAACCCTAACCCTAAACCTATCCCTTACCTGAAGCCTTACCCTCACCCGTCCCCTAATTCTAACCCGTACTCTAACACTAACCCGTACCCTAACACGTACGCTCACCCTAAACCGTTGTCGTACCCTAACCTGTCCCCTAAACCGTCCCCGTCCCCTAAACCTAACCCTAACCCTAACCCTAACCCTTAACCGAAGCCTAACCCTAACCCTTACCCGAAGCCTTACCCTAACCCGTCCCCTAATCCTAAACCGAACGCTAACACTAAACGGTACCCTAAAACGTACGCTCACCCTAAACCGTTGTCGTACCCTAACCTGTCCCCTAAACCGTCCCCGTAACCCCTAACGCTAACCCTAACCCTACCCCTAACCCTAATCCTTACCCGAAGCCTTCCCCTAACACGTCTCCTAATCCTAACCGGTACGCTAACACTAACCCGTACCCTAACACGTATGCTCACTGTAAACCGTTGTCGTACCCTAACCTGTCCCCTAAACATTCCGCATCCCCTAACCCTAACCCTAACCCTAACCCTAACCCTAACCCTAACCCTTACCCGAAGCCTCACCCTAACCCGTCCCCTAATCCTAACCCGTACGCTAACACGAACCCGTACCCTAACACGTACGCTCACCCTAAACTGTTGTCGTACCCTTACCTGTCCTCTAAACCGTCCCCGTCCCCTAACCCTAACACTAACCCTAACCCTAACCCTTACCCGAAGCCTTACCCTAACCCGTCCCCTAATCCAAACCCGTACGCTAACACTAACCGGTACCCTAACACGTATGCTCACCCTAAACTGTTGTCGTACCCTAACCTGTCCCCTAAACCGTCCCCGTCCCCTAACCCTAACCCTAACCCTACCCCTAAACCTTACCCAAAGCCTTACCCTAACCCGTCCCCTAATCCTAACCCTTACTCTAACACTAACCCATACCCTAACACGTACGCTCACCCTAAACCGTTGTCGTACCCTAACCTGTCCCCTAAACCGTCCCCGTCCCCTAACCCCAACCCTAACCCTAACCCTAACCCTTACCCGAAGCCTTACCATAACCCGTCCCCTAATCCTAATCCGTACGCTAACACTAACCCGTACCCTAACACGTACGCTCACCCTAAACCGTTGTCGTACCCTAACCTGTCCCTTAAACCGTCCCCGTCCCCTAACCCTAATCCTAACCCTAACCCTAAACCTAACCCTTACCCGAAGCCTTACCCTAACCCGTCCCCTAATCCTAACCCGTACGCTAACACTAAACCATACCCTAACACGTACGCTCACCCTAAACCGTTGCTGTACCCTAACCTGTCCCCTAAACCGTCCCCGTCCCCTAACCCTAACCCTAACCCTAACCCTAACACTAACCCTTACCCGAAGCCTTACACTTACCCGTCCCCTAATCCTAACTCGTATGCTAACACTAACACGTACCCTAACACGTACGCTCACCCTAAACCGTTGTCCTACCCTAACCTGTCCCCTAAACCGTCCCCGTCCCCTAACACGAACCCTAACCCTAACCCTAACCCTAACCCTTACCCGAAGCCTTACCCTAACCCGTACCCTAATCCAAACCCGTACGCTAACACTAACCCGTACCCTAACACGTACGCTCACCCTAAACCGTTGTCGTACCGTAACCTGTCCCCTAAACCGTCCCCGTCCCCTAACGCTAACCCTAACCCTACCCCTAACCCTAATCCTTACCCGAAGCCTTCCCCTAACACGTCTCCTAATCCTAACCCGTACGCTAACACAAACCCGTACCCTAACACGTATGCTCACCGTAAACCGTTGTCGTACCCTAACCTGTCCCCTAAACAGTCCGCATCCCCTAACCCTAACCCTAACCCTAACCCTAACCCTAACCCTAACCCTTACCCGAAGCCTCACCCTAACCCGTCCCCTAATCCTAACCCGTACGCTAACACGAATCCGTACCCTAACACGTATGCTCACCCTAAACTGTTGTCGTACCCTAACCTGTCCCCTGAACCGTCCCCATCCCCTAACCCTAACCCTAACCCTACCCCTAACCCTTACCCAAAGCCTTACCCTAACCCGTCCCCTAATCCTAACCCTTACTCTAACACTAACCCATACCCTAACACGTACGCTCACCCTAAACCGTTGTCGTACCCTAACCTGTCCACTATACCGTCCCCGACCCCTAACCCCAACCCTAACCCTAAACCTAACCCTTACCCGAAGCTCTTACCCTAACCCGTCCCCTAATCCTAACCCGTACGCTAACACTAACCCGTACCCTAACACGTACGCTCACCCTAAAGCGTTGTCGTACCCTAACCTGTCCCCTAAACCGTCCCCGTCCCCTAACCCTAACCCTAACCCTAACCATAACACTAACCCTTACCCGAAGCCTTACACTTACCCGTCCCCTAATCATAACTCGTATGCTAACACTAACACGTACCCTAACACGTACGCTCACCCTAAACCTTTGTCCTACCCTAACCTGTCCCCTAAACCGTCCCCGTCCCCTAACCCTAACCCTAACCCTAACCCTAACCCTTAACCGAAGCCTTACACTAACCCGTCCACTAATCCTAATCCGTACGCTAACACTAACCCGTACCCTAACACGTACGCTCACCCTAAACCGTTGTCGTAACCTAACCTGTCCCCTAAACCGTACCCATCCCCTAACCCTAACCCTAACCCTACCCCTAACACTAACCCTTACCCGAAGCCTTGCGCTAACCCGTCCCCTAATCCTAACCCGTACTCTAACACTAACCCATACCCTAACACATACGCTCACCGTAAATTGTTGTCGTACCCTAACCTGTCCCCTAAACCGTCCCCGTCCCCTTACCCTAACCCTAACCCTAACCCTAACCGTAACCCTTACCTGAAGCCTTACCCTAACCCGTCCCCTAATCCTAACCCGTACGCTAACACTAACCCGTACCCTAACACGTACGCTCACCCTAAACGGTTGTCGTACCCTAACCTGACCACTAAACCGTCCCCATCCCCTAACCCTAAACCTAACCCTAAACCTAACCCTTACCCGAAGCCTTACCCTAACCCGTCCCCTAATCCAAACACGTACGCTAACACTAACCGGTACCCTAACACGTGCCCTCACCCTAAACCGTTGTCGTACCCTAACCTGTCCCCTAAACCGTCCCCGTCCCCTAACCCTAACCCTAACCCTAACCCTAACCCTTACCCGAAGCCTTACCCTAACCCGTCCCCTAATCCTAATCCGTACGCTAACACTAACCCGTACCCTAACAAGTACGCTCACCCTAAATCGTTGTTGTACCCTAACCTGTCCCCTAAACCGTCCCCGTCCCCTAACTCTAACCTTAACCCTAACCCTAAACCTATCCCTTACCCGAAGCCTTACCCTCACCCGTCCCCTAATCCTAACCCGTACGCTAACACTAACCCGTACCCTAACACGTACGCTCACCCTAAACCGTTGTCGTACCCTAATCTGTCCCCTAAACCGTCCCCGTCCCCTAACCCAACCCTAACCCTAACCCTAACCCTTAACCGAAGCCTTACACTAACCCGACCCCTAATCCTAACCCGTACGCTAACACTAACCCGTACCCTAACACGTTCGCTCACCCTAAACCGTTGTCGTAACCTAACCTGTCCCCTAAACCGTCCCCGTCCCCTAACGCTAACCCTAACCCTACCCCTAACCCTAATCCTTACCCGAAGCCTTCCCCCTACATGTCCCCTAATCCTAACCCGTACGCTAACACTAACCCGTACCCTAACACGTACGCTCACCGTATACCGTTGTCGTACCCTAACCTGTCCCCTAAACAGTCCCCATCCCCTAACCCTAAACCTAACCCTAACCCTAACCCTAACCCTAACCCTTACCCGAAGCCTTACCCTAACCTGTCCCCTAATCCTAACCCGTACGCTAACACGAACCCGTACCCTAACACGTACGCTCACCCTAAACTGTTGTCGTACCCTTACCTGTCCTCTAAACCGTCCCCGTCCCCTAACCCTAACACTAACCCTAACCCTAACCCTTACCCGAAGCCTTACCCTAACCCGTCCCCTAATCCAAACCCGTACACTAACACTAACCGGTACCCTAACACGTATGCTCACCGTAAACTGTTGTCGTACCCTAACCTGTCCCCTAAACCGTCCCCGTCCCCTAACCCTAACCCTAACCCTACCCCTAACCCTAACCCTTACCCAAAGCCTTACCCTAACCCGTCCCATAATCCTAACCCTTACTCTAACACTAACCCATACCCTAACATGTACGCTCACCCTAAACCGTTGTCGTACCCTAACCTGTCCCCTAAACCGTACCCATTCCCTAACCCTAACCCTAAACCTACCCCTAACACTAACCCTTACCCGAAGCCTTACGCTAACCAGTCCCCTAATCCTAACCCGCACTCTAACACTAACCCATACCCTAACACGTACGCTCACCCTAAACTGTTGTCGTACCCTAACCTGTCCCCTAAACCGTCCCCGTCCCCGTCCCCTAACCCTAACTCTAACCCTAACCAAAACCCTTACCCGAAGCGTTAACCTAACCCGTCCCCTAATCCTAACCCGTACGCTAACACTAACCCGTACCCTAACACGTACGCTCACCCTAAACCGTTGTCGTACTCTAACAGGTCCCCTAAACCGTCCCCGTCCCCTAACGCTAACCCTAACCCTAACCCTACACCTAACCGTTACCCGAAGCTTTACACCCTCCTGTACCCTAATTCTAACCCGTACGCTAACACTAACCGCTACCCTAACACGTACGCTCACCCTAAAGAGTTGTCGTACCCTAACCTGTCCCCTGAACCATCCCCGTCCCCTAACCCTAACCCTAACCCTACCCCTAAACCTAACCCTTACCCGAAGCCTTACCCTAACCCGGCCCCTAATCCTAACCCGTACGCTAACACTAAACCATACCCTAACACGTACGCTCACCCTAAACCGTTGTCGTACCCTAACCTGTCCCATAAACCGTCCCCGTCCCCTAACCCTAACCCTAACCCTAACACTAACCCTTACCCGAAGCCTTACACTTACCCGTCCCCTAATCCTAACTCGTATGCTAACACTAACACGTACCCTAACACGTACGCTCACCCTAAACCTTTGTCCTACCCTAACCTGTCCCCTAAACCTTCCCCGTCCCCTAACCCTAACCCTAACCCTAACCCTAACCCTTAACCGAAGCCTTACACTAACCCGTCCCCTAATCCTAACCCGTACGCTAACACTAACCCGTACCCTAACACGTACGCTCACCCTAAACCGTTGTCGTAACCTAACCTGTCCCCTAAACCGTACCCATCCCCTAACCCTAACCCTAACCCTACCCCTAACACTAACCCTTACCCGAAGCCTTACGCTAACCCGTCCCCTAATCCTAACCCGTACTCTAACACTAACCCATACCCTAACACGTACGCTCACGGTAAACTGTTGTCGTACCCTAACCTGTCCCCTAAACCGTCCCCGTCCCCTAACCCTAACCCTAACCCTACCCCAAACCCTAACACTTACCCGAAGCCTTACCCTAACCCATCCCCTAAACTTAACCTGTACTCTAACACTAACCCGTACCCTAACACGTACGCTCACCCTAAACCGTTGTCGTACCCTAACCTGTGCCCTAAACCGTCCCCGTCCCCTAACCCTAACCCTAACCCTAACCCTAACCCGTACCCGAAGCCTTACACTAACCCGTCCCCTAATTCTAACCCGTACGCTAACACTAACACGTACCCTAACAAGTACGCTCACCCTAAATCGTTGTTGTACCCTAACCTGTCCCCTAAACCGTCCCCGTCCCCTAACCCTAACCCTAACCCTAACCCTAAACCTATCCCTTACCCGAAGCCTTACCCTCACCCGTCCCCTAATTCTAACCCGTACGCTAACACTAACCGGTACCCTAACACGTACGCTCACCGTAAACCGTTGTCGTACCCTAACCTGTCCCCTAAACAGTCCCCATTCCCTAACCCTAACCCTAACCCTAACCCTAACCCTAAACCTAACACTTACCCGGAGCCTTACGCTAACTTGTCCCTTAATCCTAACCCGTACGCTAACACGAACCCATACCCTAACACATACGCTCTCCCTAAACTGTTGTCGTACCCTTACCTGTCCTCTAAACCGTCCCCGTCCCCTAACCCTAACCCTAACCCTAACCCTAACCCTTACCCGAAGCCTTACCCTAACCCGTCCCCTAATCCTAAACCGAACGCTACCACTAACCGATACCCTAAGACGTACGCTCACCCTAAACCGTTGTCGTACCCTAACCTGTCCCCTAAACCGTCCCCGTCCCCTAACGCTAACCCTAACCCTACCCCTAACCCTAATCCTTACCCGAAGCCTTCCCCTAACACGTCACCTAATCCTAACACGTACGCTAACACTAACCCGTACCCTAACACGTACGCTCACCGTAAACCGTTGTCGTACCCTAAACTGTCCCCTAAACAGTCACCATCCCCTAACCCTAACCCTAACCCTAACACTAACCCTAACCCTAACCCTTACCCGAAGCCTTACGCTAACCCGTCCCCTAATCCAAACCCGTACGCTAACACTAACCGGTACCCTAACACGTATGCTCACCCTAAACTGTTGTGGTAACCTAACCTGTCCCCTAAACCGTCCCCGTCCCCTAACCCTAACCCTAACCCTACCCCTAACCCTGACGCTTACCCAAAGCCTTACCCTAACCCTTCCCATAATCCTAACCCTTACTCTAACACTAACCCGTACCGTAACACGTACGCTCACCCTAAACCATTGTCGTACCCTAACCTGTCCCCTAAACCATCCCCGTCCCCTAACCCTAACCCTAACCCTACCCCTAACACTAATTCTTACCCGAAGCCTTCCCCTAACCCGTCCCCTAATCCTAACCCGTACGCTAACACTAACCCTTACCCTAACACGTACGCTAACCGTAAACCATTGTCGTACCCTAACCTGTCCCCTAAACCGTCCCCGTCCCCTAACCCTAACCCTAACCCTAACCCTAACCCTAACCCTTACCCGAAGGCTTACCCTAACCCGTCCACTAATCCTAACCCGTAAGCTAACACTAACCCGTACCCTAACACGTATGCACACCCTAAACCGTTGTCGTACCCTAACCTGTCCACTAAACCGTCCCCGTCCCCTAACCCTAACACTAACCCTAACCCTAACACTTACCCGAAGTCTTGCTCTAACCCGTCGCCTAATCCTAACCCGTACGCTAACACTAACCCGTACCCTAACACGTATGCTCACCCTAAACCGTTGTCGTACCCTAACCTGTCCCCTAAACCGTCCCCGTCCCCTAACCCTAACCCTAACCCTAACCCTAACCCTAACACGTACCCGAAGCGTTAACCTAACACGTCCCCTAATTCTAACCCGTACGCTAACACTAACCCGTACCCTAACACGTACGCTCACCCTAAACCGTTGTCGTACCCTAACCTGTCCCCTAAACCGTCCCTGTCCCCGTCCCCGTCCCCTAACTCTAACCCTAACCCTTACCCGAAGCCTTACCCTAACCCGTCCCCTAATCCTAACACGTACGCTAACACTAAACCATACCCTAACACATACGCTCACCCTAAACCGTTGTCGTACCCTAACCTGTCCCGTAAACCGTCCCCGTCCCCTAACCCTAACCCTAAACCTAACCCTAACACTAACCCTTACCCGAAGCCTTACACTTACCCGTCCCCTAATCCTAACTCGTATGCTAACACTAACACGTACCCTAACACGTACGCTCACCCTAAACCGTTGTCCTACCCTAACCTGTCCCCTAAACCGTCCCCGTCCCCTAACCCTAACCCTAACCCTAAACCTAACCCTTAACCGAAGCCTTACACTAACCCGTCCCCTAATCCAAACACGTACGCTAACACTAACCGGTACCCTAACACGTGCCCTCACCCTAAACCATTGTCGTACCCTAACCTGTCCCTTAAACCGTCCCCGTCCCCTAACCCTAACCCTAACCCTAACCCTAAACCTAACCCTTACCCGAAGCCTTACCCTAACCCGTCCCATAATCTTAACCCATAAGCTAACACTAAACCATACCCTAACACGTACGCTCACCCTAAACCGTTGTCGTACCCTAACCTGTCCCCTAAACCGTCCCCGTCCCCTAACCCTAACCCTAACCCTAAACCTAACACTAACCCTTACCCGAAGCCTTACACTTACCCGTCCCCTAATCCTAACTCGTATGCTAACACTAACACGTACCCTAACACGTACGCTCACCCTAAACCGTTGTCCTACCCTAACCTGTCCCCTAAACCGTCCCCGTCCCCTAACCCTAACCCTAACCCTAACCCTTAACCGAAACCTTACACTAACCCGTCCACTAATCCTAACCCGTACGCTAACACTAACCCGTACCCTAACACGTACGCTCACCCTAAATCGTTGCTGTACCCTAACCTGTCCCCTAAACCGTCCCCGTCCCCTAACCCTAACCCTAACCCTAACCCTAAACCTATCCCTTACCCGAAGCCTTACCCTCACCCGTCCCCTAATTCTAACCCGTACTCTAACACTAACCCGTACCCTAACACGTACGCTCACCCTATACCGTTGTCGTACACTAACCTGTCCCCTAAACCGTCCCCGTCCCCTAAACCTAACCCTAACCCTAACCCTAACCCTTACCCGAAGCCTTACCCTAACCCGTCCCCTAATCCTAAACCGAACGTTAACACTAACCGGTACCCTAAGACGTACGCTCACCCTAAACCGTTGTCGTACCCTAACCTGTCCCCTAAACCGTCCCCGTCCCCTAACGCTAACCCTAACCCTACCCCTAACCCTAATCCTTACCCGAAGCCTTCCCCTAACACGTCCCCTAATCCTAACCCGTACGCTAACACTAACCCGTACCCTAACACGTACGCTCACCCTAAACTGTTGTCGTACCCTTACCTGGCCTCTAAACCGTCCCCGTCCCCTAACCCTAACACTAACCCTAACCCTAACCCTTACCCAAAGCCTTACCCTAACCCATCCCCTAATCCTAACCCTTACTCTAACACTAACCCGTACCGTAACACGTACGCTCACCCTAAACCGTTGTCGTACCGTAACCTGTCCCCTAAACCGTCCCCGTACCCTAACCCTAACCCTAACCCTACCCCCAACACTAATTCTTACCCGAAGCCTTCCCCTAACCCGTCCCCTAATCCTAACCCGTACGCTAACACTAACCCTTACCCTAACACGTACGCTCACTGTAAACAATTGTCGTACCCTAACCTGTCCCCTAAAGCGTCCCCGTCCCCTAACCCTAACCCTAACCCTAACCCTAACCCTAACCCTTACCCGAAGGCTTACCCTAACCCGTCCCCTAATCCTAACCCGTACGCTGACACTAACCCGTACCCTAACACGTATGCACACTATAAACCGTTGTCGTACCCTAACCTGTCCACTAAACCGTCCCCGTCCCCTAACCCTAACACTAACCCTAACCCTAACACTTACCCGAAGTCTTGCTCTAACCCGTCGCCTAATCCTAACCCGTACGCTAACACTAACCCGTACCCTAACACGTATGCTCACCCTAAACCGTTGTCGTAACCTAACCTGTCCCCGAAACCGTCCCCGTCCCCTAACCCTAACCCTAACCCTAACCCTAACCCTAACCCTTACCCGAAGCGTTAACCTAACACGTCCCCTAATTCTAACCCGTAGGCTAACACTAACCCGTACCCTAACACGTACGCTCACCCTAAACCGTTGTCGTACCCTAACCTGTCCCCTAAACCGTCCCCGTCCCCGTCCCCGTCCCCTAACTCTAACCCTAACCCTTACCCGAAGCCTTACCCTAACCCGTCCCCTAATCCTAACACGTACGCTAACACTAAACGATACCCTAACACATACGCTCACCCTAAACCGTTGTCGTACCCTAACCTGTCCCGTAAACCGTCCCCGTCCCCTAACCCTAACCCTAACCCTAACACTAACCCTTACCCGAAGCCTTACACTTACCCGTCCCCTAATCCTAACTCGTATGCTAACACTAACACGTACCCTAACACGTACGCTCACCCTAAACCATTGTCCTACCCTAAACTGTCCCCTAAACCGTCCCCGTCCCCTAACACTAACCCTAACCCTAACCCTAACCCTAACCCTTACCCGAAGCCTTACTGTAACCCGTCCCCTAATCCTAACCCGTACGCTAACACTAACCCGTACCCTAACACGTACGCTCACCCTAAACCGTTGTCGTACCCTAACCTGTCCCCTAAACCGTCCCCGTCCCCTAACCCTAACCCTAACCCTAACCCTAACCCTTACACGAAGCGTTAACCTAACACCACCCCTAATTCTAACCCGTACGCTAACATTAACCCGTACCCTAACACGTACGCTCACCCTAAACCGTTGTCGTACCCTAACCTGTCCCCTAAACCGTCCCCGTCCCCGTCCCCGTCCCCTAACTCTAACCCTAAACCTTACCCGAAGCCTTACCCTAACCCGTCCCCTAATCCTAACACGTACGCTAACACTAAAACATACCCTAACACGTATGCTCACCCTAAACCGTTGTCGTACCCTAACCTGTCCCGTAAAGCATCCCCGTCCCCTAACCCTAACCCTAACCCTAACCCTAACACGAACCGTTACCCGAAGCCTTACACTTACCCGTCCCCTAATCCTAACTCGTATGCTAACACTAACATGTACCCTAACACGTACGCTCACCCTAAACCGTTGTCCTACCCTAACCTGTCCCCTAAACCGTCCCCGTCCCCTACCCCTAACCCTAACCCTAACCCTAACCCTTAACCGAAGCCTTACACTAACCCGTCCACTAATCCTAACCCGTACGCTAACACTAACCCGTACCCTAACACGTACGCTCACCCTAAACCGTTGTCGTAACCTAACCTGTCCCCTGAACCGTACCCATCCCCTAACCCTAACCCTAACCCTACACCTAACACTAACCCTTACCCGAAGCCTTGCGCTAACCCGTCCCCTAATCCTAACCCGTACTCTAACACTAACCCATACCCTAACACGTACACTCACCGTAAACTGTTGTCGTACCCTAACCTGTCCCCTAAACCGTCCCCGTACCCTAACCCTAACCCTAAACCTAACCCTTACCCGAAGCCTTACCCTAACCCGTCCCCTAATCCTAATCCGTACGCTAACACTAACCCGTACCCTAACAAGTACGCTCACCCTAAATCGTTGTTGTACCCTAACCTGTCCCCTAAACCGTCCCCGTCCCCTAACCCTAACCCTAACCCTAACCCTAAACCTATCCCTTACCCGAAGCCTTACCCTCACCCGTCCCCTAATTCTAACCCGTACTCTAACACTAACCCGTACCCTAACACGTACGCTCACCCTAAACCGTTGTCGTACCCTAACCTGTCCCCTAAACCGTCCCCGTCCCCTAAACCTAACCCTAACCCTAACCCTAACCCTTACCCGAAGCCTTACCCTAACCCGTCCCCTAATCCTAAACCGAACGCTAACACTAACCGGTACCCTAAGACGTACGCTCACCCTAAACCGTTGTCGTACACTAACCTGTCCCCTAAACCGTCCCCGTCCCCTAACGCTAACTCTAACCCTACCCCTAACCCTAATCCTTACCCGAAGCCTTCCCGTAACACGTCCCCTAATCCTAACCCGTACGCTAACACTAAACCGTACCCTAACACGTACGCTCACCGTAAACCGTTGTCGTACCCTAACCTGTCCCCTAAACAGTCCCCATCCCCTAACCCTAACCCTAACCCTAACCCTATCCCTAACCCTAACCCTTACCCGAAGCCTTACCCTAACCTGTCCGCTAATCCTAACCCGTACGCTAACACGAACGCGTACCGTAACACGTACGTTCACCCTAAACCGTTGTCGTACCCTAACATGTCCCCTAAATCGTCCCCGTCCCCTAACGCTAACCCTAACCCTACCCCTAACCCTAATCCTTACCCGAAGCCTTCCGCTAACACGTCTCCTAATCCTAACCGGTATGCTAACAGTAACCCGTACCCTAACACGTATGCTCACTGTAAACCGTTGTCGTACCCTAACCTGTCCCCTAAACATTCCGCATCCCCTAACCCTAACCCTAACCCTAACCCTAACCCTAACCCTAACCCTTACCCGAAGCCTCACCCTAACCCGTCCCCTAATCCTAACCCGTACGCTAACACGAACCCGTACCCTAACACGTACGCTCACCCTAAACTGTTGTCGTACCCTTACCTGTCCTCTAAACCGTCCCCGTCCCCTAACCCTAACACTAACCCTAACCCTAACCCTTACCCGAAGCCTTACCCTAACCCGTCCCCTAATCCAAACCCGTACGCTAACACTAACCGGTACCCTAACACGTATGCTCACCCTAAACTGTTGTCGTACCCTAACCTGTCCCCTAAACCGTCCCCGTCCCCTAACCCTAACCCTAACCCTACCCCTAACCCTTACCCAAAGCCTTACCCTAACCCGTCCCCTAATCCTAACCCTTACTCTAACACTAACCCACACCCTAACACGTACGCTCACCCTAAACCGTTGTCGTACCCTAACCTGTCCCCTAAACCGTCCCCATCCCCTAACCCCAACCCTAACCCTAACCCTAACCCTTACCCGAAGCCTTACCATAACCCGTCCCCTAATCCTAACCCGTAAGCTAACACTAACCCGTACCCTAACACGTACGCTCACCCTAAACCGTTGTCGTACCCTAACCGGTCCCCTAAACCGTCCCCGTCCCCTAACCCTAACCCTAACCCTAAATCTAACCCTTACCCGAAGCCTTACCCTAACCCGTCCCCTAATCCTAACACGTACGCTAACACTAAACAATACCCTAACACGTACGCTCACCCTAAACCGTTGTCGTACCCTAACCTGTCCCCTAAACTGTCCCCATCCCCTAACCCTAATCCTAACCCTAACCCTAACACTAACACTTACCCGAAGCCTTACACTTACCAGTCCCCTAATCCTAACTCGTATGCTAACACTAACACGTACCCTAACACGTACGCTCACCCTAAACCGTTGTCCTACCCTAAACTGTCCCCTAAACCGTCCCCGTCCCCTAACACTAACCCTAACCCTAACCCTAACCCTAACCCTTACCCGAAGCCTTACCCTAACCCGTACCCTAATCCAAACCCGTACGCTAACACTAACCCGTACCCTAACACGTACGCTCACCCTAAACCGTTGTCGTACCCTAACCTCTCCCCTAAACCGTCCCCGTCCCCTAACCCTAACCCTAACCCTAACCCTAACCCTTAACCGAAGCCTTACACTAACCCGTCCACTAATCCTAACCCGTACGCTAACACTAACCCGTACCCTAACACGTACGCTCACCCTAAACCGTTGTCGTAACCTAACCTGTGCCCTAAACCGTACCCATCCCCTAACCCTAATCCTAACCCTACCCCAAACACTAACCCTTACCCGAAGCCTTGCGCTAACCCGTCCCCTAATCCTAACCCGTACTCTAACACTAACCCATACCCTAACACGTACGCTCACCGTAAACTGTTTTCGTACCCTAACCTGTCCCCTAAACTGTCCCCGTCCCCTTACCCTAACCCTAACCCTAACCCTAACCCTAACCCTTACCTGAAGCCTTACCCTAACCCGTCCCCTAATCCTAACCCGTACGCTAACACTAACCCGTACCCTAAAACGTACGCTAACCCTAAACGGTTGTCGTACCCTAACCTGTCCACTAAACCGTCCCCATCCCCTAACCCTAAACCTAACCCTAAACCTAACCCTTACCCGAAGCCTTACACTAACCCGTCCCCTAATCCAAACCCGTACGCTAACACTAACCGGTACCATAACACGTGCCCTCACCCTAAACAGTTGTCGTATCCTAACCTGTCCCCTAAACCGTCCCCGTCCCCTAAGCCTAACCCTAACCCTACCCCTAACCCTAATCCTTACCCGAAGCCTTACCCTAACCCGTCCCCTAATCCTAAACCGTACTCTAACACTAACCAGTACCCTAACACGTACGCTCACCCTAAACCGTTGTCATACCCTAACCTCTCCCCTAAACCGTCCCCGTCCCCTAACCCTAACCCTAACCCTAACCCTAACCCTTACCCGAAGCCTTACCCTAACCCGTCCCCTAATCCTAACCCGTACGCTAACACTAACCCGTACCCTAACAAGTACGCTCACCCAAAACCGTTGTTGTACCCTAACCTGTCCCCTAAACCGTCCCCGTCCCCTAACCCTAACCCTAACCCTAACCCTAAACCTATCCCTTACCCGAAGCCTTACTCTCACCCGTCCCCTAATTCTAACCCGTACTCTAACACTAACCCGTACCCTAACACGTACGCTCATCCTAAACCGTTGTTGTACCCTAAACTGTCCCCTAAACCGTCCCCGTCCCCTAAACCTAACCCTAACCCTAACCCTAACCCTTACCCGAAGCCTTACTCTAACCCGTCCCCTAATCCTAAACCGAACGCTAACACTAACCGGTACCCTAACACGTACGCTCACCCTAAACCGTTGTCGTACCCTAACCTGTCCCCTAAATTGTCCCCGTCCCCTAACGCTAACCCTAACCCTACCCCTAACCCTAATCCTTACCCGAAGCCTTCCCCTAACACGTCTCCTAATCCTAATCCGTACGCTAACACAAACCCGTACCCTAACACGTATGCTCACCGTAAACCGTTTTCGTACCCTAACCTGTCCCCTAAACAGTCCGCATCCCCTAACCCTAACCCTAACCCTAACCCTAACCCTAACCCTAACACTTACCCGAAGCCTCACCCTAACCCGTCCCCTAATCCTAACCCGTACGCTAACACGAACCCGTACCCTAACACGTATGCTCACCCTAAACTGTTGTCGTACCCTAACCTGTCCCCTGAAACGTCCCCATCCCCTAACCCTAACCCTAACCCTACCCCTAACCCTAATTCTTACCCGAAGCCTTCCCCTAACCCGTCCCCTAATCCTAACCCGTACGCTAACACTAACGCTTACCCTAACACGTACGCTCACCGTAAACCATTGTCGTACCCTAACCTGTCCCTTAAACCTTCCCCGTCCCCTAACCCTAACCCTAACCCTAACCCTAACCCTAACCCTTACCCGAAGGCTTACCCTAACCCGTCCCCTAATCCTAACCCGTACGCAAACACTAACCCGTACCCTAACACGTATGCACACCCTAAACCGTTGTCGTACCCTAACCTGTCCACTAAACCGTCCCCGTCCCCTAACCCTAACACTAACCCTAAACCTAACACTTACCCGAAGTCTTGCTCTAACCCGTCGCATAATCCTAACCCGTACGCTAACACTAACCCGTACCCTAACACGTATGCTCACCCTAAACCGTTGTCGTACCCTAACCTGTCCCCTAAACCGTCCCCGTCCCCTAAACCTAACCCTAACCCTAACCCTAACCCTAACCCTAACCCTTACCCGAAGCGTTAACCTAACCCGTCCACTAATACTAAACCGTACGCTAACACTAACCCGTACCCTAACACGTACGCTCACCCTAAACCGTTGTCGTACCCTAACCTGTCCCCTAAACCGTCCCCGTCCCCGTCCCCGTCCCCTAACTCTAACCCTAACTCTTACCCGAAGCCTTACCCTAACCCGTCCCCTAATCCTAACACGTACGCTAACACTAAACCATACCCTAACACGTACGCTCACCCTAAACCGTTGTCGTACCCTAACCTGTCCCGTAAACCGTCCCCGTCCCCTAACCCTAACCCTAACCCTAACCCTAACACTAACCCTTACCCGAAGCCTTACACTTACCCGTCCCCTAATCCTAACTCGTATGCTAACACTAACACGTACCCTAACACGTACGCTCACCCTAAACCGTTGTCCTGCCCTAACCTGTCCCTTAAACCGTCCCCGTCCCCTAACCCTAACCCTAACCCTAAACCTAACCCTTAACCGAAGCCTTACCCTTACCCGTCCCCTAATCCTAACCGGTACGCTAACACTAACCCGTACCCTAACACGTATGCTCACTGTAAACCGTTGTCGTACCCTAAACTGTCCCCTAAACAGTCCGCATCCCCTAACCCTAACCCTAACCCTAACCCTAACCCTTACCCGAAGCCTCACCCTAACCCGTCCCCTAATCCTAAACCGTATGCTAACACGAACCCGTACCCTAACACGTACGCTCACCCTAAACCGTTGTCGTAACCTAACCTGTCCCCTAAACCGTACCGATCCCCTAACCCTAACCCTAACCCTACCCCAAACACTAACCCTTACCCGAAGCCTTGCGCTAACCCGTCCCCTAATCCTAACCCGTACTCTAACACTAACCCATACCCTAACACATACGCTCACCGTAAACTGTTGTCGTACACTAACCTGTCCCCTAAACCGTCCCCGTCCCCTTACCCTAACCCTAACCCTAACCCTAACACTAACCCTTACCTGAAGCCTTACCCTAACCCGTCCCCTAATCCTAACCCGTACGCTAACACTAACCCGTACCCTAACACGTACGCTCACCCTAAACGGTTGTCGTACCCTAACCTGTCCACTAAACCGTCCCCATCCCCTAACCCTAAACCTAACCCTAAACCTAACCCTTACCCGAAGCCTTACACTAACCCGTCCCCTAATCCAAACCCGTACGCTAACACTAACCGGTACCATAACACGTGCCCTCACCCTAAACCGTTGTCGTATCCTAACCTGTCCCCTAAACCGTCCCCGTCCCCTAACCCTAACCCTAACCCTACCCCAAACCCTAATCCTTACCCGAAGCCTTACCCTAACCCGTCCCCTAATCCTAAACCGTACTCTAACACTAACCAGTACCCTAACACGTACGCTCACCCTAAACCGTTGTCGTACCCTAACCTGTCCCCTAAACCGTCCCCTAACCCTAACCCTAACCCTAACCCTAACCCTTACCCGAAGCCTTACCCTAACCCGTCCCCTAATCCTAACCCGTACGCTAACACTAACCCGTACCCTAACAAGTACGCTCACCCTAAATCGTTGTTGTACCCTAACCTGTCCCCTAAACCGTCCCCGTCCCCTAACCCTAACCCTAACCCTAACCCTAAACCTATCCCTTACCCGAAGCCTTACTCTCACCCGTCCCCTAATTCTAACCCGTACTATAACACTAACCCGTACCCTAACACGTACGCTCATCCTAAACCGTTGTTGTACCCTAACCTGTCCCCTAAACCGTCCCCGTCCCCTAAACCTAACCCTAACCCTAATCCTAACCCTTACCCGAAGCCTTACCCTAACCCGTCCCCTAATCCTAAACCGAACGCTAACACTAACCGGTACCCTAACACGTACGCTCACCCTAAACCGTTGTCGTACCCTAACCTGTCCCCTAAACCGTCCCCGTCCCCTAACGCTAACCCTAAGCCTAACCCTAACCCTAATCCTTACCCGAAGCCTTCCCCTAACACGTCTCCTAATCCTAACCCGTACGCTAACACAAACCCGTACCCTAACACGTATGCTCACCGTAAACCGTTGTCGTACCCTAACCTGTCCCCTAAACAGTCCGCATCCCCTAACCCTAACCCTAACCCTAAACCTAACCCTAACCCTAACCCTTACCCGAAGCCTCACCCTAACCCGTCCCTTAATCCTAACCCGTACGCTAAAACGAACCCATACCCTAACACGTATGCTCACCCTAAACTGTTGTCGTACCCTAACCTGTCCCCTGAACCGTCCCCATCCCCTAACCCTAACCCTAACCCTACCCCTAACCCTTACCCAAAGCCTTACACTAACCCGTCCCCTAATCCTAACCCTTACTCTAACACTAACCCATACCCTAACACGTACGCTCAACCTAAACCGTTGTCGTACCCTAACCTGTCCACTAAACCGTCCCCGACCCCTAACCCCAACCCTAACCCTAACCCTAACCCTTACCCGAAGCCTTACCCTAACCCGTCCCCTAATCCTAACCCGTACGCTAACACTAACCCGTACCCTAACACGTACGCTCACCCTAAAGCGTTGTCGTACCCTAACCTGTCCCCTAAACCGTCCCCGTCCCCTAACCCTAACCCTAACCCTAAACCTAACACTAACTCTTACCCGAAGCCTTACACTTACCCGTCCCCTAATCATAACTCGTATGCTAACACTAACACGTACCCTAACACGTACGCTCACCCTAAACCGTTGTCCTACCCTAACCTGTCCCCTAAACCGTCCCCGTCCCCTAACCCTAACCCTAACCCTAACCCTAACCCTTAACCGAAGCCTTACACTAACCCGTCCACTAATCCTAATCCGTACGCTAACACTAACCCGTACCCTAGCACGTACGCTCACCCTAAACCGTTGTCGTAACCTAACCTGTCCCCTAAACCGTACCCATCCCCTAACCCTAACCCTAACCCTACACCTAACACTAACCCTTACCCGAAGCCTTGCGCTAACCCGTCCCCTAATCCTAACCCGTACGCTAACACTAACCCGTACCCTAACATGTACGCTCACCCTAAACCGTTGTCGTACCCTAACCTGTCCCC
The DNA here is from genome assembly GCF_963924675.1 of Phocoena phocoena. Taxonomy (NCBI): domain Eukaryota; kingdom Metazoa; phylum Chordata; class Mammalia; order Artiodactyla; family Phocoenidae; genus Phocoena; species Phocoena phocoena. Next base: position 82,329 of record NC_089235.1, read on the forward strand.
TAAACCGTCCCCGTCCCCTAACCCTAACCCTAACCCTAACCCTAACCCTTACCCGAAGCGTTAACCTAACACGTCCCCTAATTCTAACCCGTACGCTAACACTAACCCGTACTCTAACACGTACGCTCACCCTAAACCGTTGTCGTACCCTAACCTGTCCCCTAAACCGTCCCCGTCCCCGTCCCCGTCCGCTAACTCTAACCCTAACCCTTACCCGAAGCCTTACCCTAACCCGTCCCCTAATCCTAACACGTACGCTAACACTAAACCATACCCTAACACGTATGCTCACCCTAAACCGTTGTCGTACCATAACCTGTCCCGTAAACCATCCCCGTCCCCTAACCCTAACCCTAACCCTAACCCTAACCCTAACCCTTACCCGAAGCCTTACCCTAACCCGTCCCCTAATCCTAATCCGTACGCTAACACTAACCCGTACCCTAACAAGTACGCTCACCCTAAATCGTTGTTGTACCCTAACCTGTCCCCTAAACCGTCCCCGTCCCCTAACCCTAACCCTAAACCTAACCCTAAACCTATCCCTTACCCGAAGCCTTACCCTCACCCGTCCCCTAATTCTAACCCGTACTCTAACACTAACCCGTACCCTAACACGTACGCTCACCCTAAACCGTTGTCGTACCCTAACCTGTCCCCTAAACCGTCCCCGTCCCCTAAACCTAACCCTAACCCTAACCCTAACCCTTACCCGAAGCCTTACCCTAACCCGTCCCCTAATCCTAAACCAAACGCTAACACTAACCGGTACCCTAAGACGTACGCTCACCCTAAACCGTTGTCGTACCCTAACCTGTCCCCTAAACCGTCCCCGTCCCCTAACGCCAACCCTAACCCTACTCCTAACCCTAATCCTTACCCGAAGCCTTCCCCTAACACGTCCCCTAATCCTAACCGTTACACTAACACTAACCCGTACCCTAACACGTACGCTCACCGTAAACCGTTGTCGTACCCTAACCTGTCCCCTAAACAGTCCCCATCCCCTAACCCTAACCCTAACCCTAACCCTATCCCTAACCCTAACCCTTACCCGAAGCCTTACCCTAACCCGTCCCCTAATCCTAACCCTTACTCTAACACTAACCCATACCCTAACACGTACGCTCACCCTAAACCGTTGTCGTACCCTAACCTGTCCCCTAAACCTTTCCCGTCCCCTAACCCCAACCCTAACCCTAACCCTAACCCTTACCCGAAGCCTTACCATAACCCGTCCCCTAATCCAAACCCGTACGCTAACACTAACCCGTACCCTAACACGTACACTCACCCTAAACCGTTGTCGTACCCTAACCTGTCCCCTAAACCGTCCCCGTCCCCTAACCCTAAGCCTAACCCTAATCCTAAACCTAACCCTTACCCGAAGCCTTACCCTAACCCGTCCCCTAATCCTAACCCGTACGCTAACACTAAACCATACCCTAACACGTACGCTCACCCTAAACCGTTGTCGTACCCTAACCTGTCCCCTAAACCGTCCCCGTCCCCTAACCCTAACCCTAACCCTAACCCTAACACTAACCCTTACCCGAAGCCTTACACTTACCCGCCCCTAATCCTAACTCGTATGCTAACACTAACACGTACCCTAACACGTACGCTCACCCTAAACCGTTGTCCTACCCTCACCTGTCCCCTAAACCGTCCCCGTCACCTAACACTAACCATAACCCTAACCCTAACCCTAACCCTTACCCGAAGCCTTACCCTAACCCGTACCCTAATCCAAACCGGTACGCTAACACTAACCCGTACCCTAACACGTACGCTCACCCTAAACCGTTGTCGTACCCTAACCTCTCCCCTAAACCGTCCCCGTCCCCTAACCCTAACCCTAACCCTAACCCTAACCCTTAACCGAAGCCTTACACTAACCCGTCCACTAATCCTAACCCGTACGCTAACACTAACCCGTACCCTAACACGTACGCTCACCCTAAACCGTTGTCGTAACCTAACCTGTCCCCTAAACCGTACCCATCCCCTAACCCTAACCCTAACCCTACCCCAAACACTAACGCTTACCCGAAGCCTTACCCTAACCCGTCCCCTAATCCTAACCCGTACGCTAACACTAACCCGTACCCTAACAAGTACGCTCACCCTAAATCGTTGTTGTACCCTAACCTGTCCCCTAAACCGTCCCCGTCCCCTAACCCTAACCCTAACCCTAACCCTAAACCTATCCCTTAACCGAAGCCTTACTCTCACCCGACCCCTAATTCTAACCCGTACTCTAACACTAACCCGTACCCTAACACGTACGCTCATCCTAAACCGTTGTTGTACCCTAACCTGTCCCCTAAACCGTCCCCGTCCCCTAAACCGAACCCTAACCCTAACCCTAACCCTTACGGGAAGCCTTACCCTAACCCGTCCCCTAATCCTAAACCGAACGCTAACACTAACCAGTACCCTAACACGTACGCTCACCCTAAACCGTTGTCGTACCCTAACCTGTCCCCTAAACCGTCCCCATCCCCTAACGCTAACCCTAACCCTACCCCTAACCCTAATCCTTACCCGAAGCCTTCCCCTAACACGTCTCCTAATCCTAACCCGTACGCTAACACAAACCCGTACCCTAACACGTATGCTCACCGTAAACCGTTGTCGTACCCTAACCTGTCCCCTAAACAGTCCGCATCCCCTAACGCTAACCCTAACCCTAACCCTAACCCTAACCCTAACCCTTACCAGAAGACTCACACTAACCCGTCCCCTAATCCTAACCCGTACGCTAACACGAACCCGTACCCTAACACGTATGCTCACCCTAAACTGTTGTCGTACCCTAACCTGTCCCCTGAACCGTCCCCATCCCATAACCCTAACCCTAACCCTACCCCTAACCCTTATCCAAAGCCTTACCCTAACCCGTCCCCTAATCCTAACACTTACTCTAACACTAACCCATACCCTAACACGTACGCTCACCCTAAACCGTTGTCGTACCCTAACCTGTCCACTAAACCGTCCCCGACCCCTAACCCCAACCCTAACCCTAACCCTAACCCTTACCCGAAGCCTTACACTAACCCGTCCCCTAATCCTAACCCGTACGCTAACACTAACCCGTACCCGACCACGTACGCTCACCCTAAAGCGTTGTCGTACCCTAACCTGTCCCCTAAACCGTACCCGTCCCCTAACCCTAACCCTAACCCTAACCCTAACACTAACCCTTACCCGAAGCCTTACACTTACCCGTCCCCTAATCATAACTCGTATGCTAACACTAACACGTACCCTAACACGTACGCTCACCCTAAACCGTTGTCCTACCCTAACCTGTCCCCTAAACCTTCCCCGTCCACTAACCCTAACCCTAACCCTAACCCTAACCCTTAACCGAAGCCTTACACTAACCCGTCCACTAATCCTAATCCGTACGCTAACACTAACCCGTACCCTAACACGTACGCTCACCCTAAACCGTTGTCGTAACCTAACCTGTCCCCTAAACCGTACCCATCCCCTAACCCTAACCCTAACCCTACCCCTAACACTAACCCTTACCCGAAATCTTGCGCTAACCCGTCCCCTAATCCTAACCCGTACTCTAACACTAACCCATACCCTAACACGTACGCTCACCGTAAACTGTTGTCGTACCCTAACCTGTCCCCTAAACCGTCCCCGTCCCCTTACCCTAACCCTAACCCTAACCCTAACCGTAACCCTTACCTGAAGCCTTACCCTAACCCGTCCCCTAATCCTAACCCGTACGCTAACACTAATCCGTACCCTTACACGTACGCTCACCCTAAACGGTTGTCGTACCCTAACCTGTCCACTAAACCGTCCCCATCCCCTAACCCTAAACCTAACCCTAAACCTAAACCTTACCCGAAGCCTTACCCTAACCCTTCCCCTAATCCAAACAAGTACGCTAACACTAACCGGTACCCTAACACGTGCCCTCACCCTAAACCGTTGTCGTACCCTAACCTGTCCCCTAAACCGTCCCCGTCCCCTAACCCTAACCCTAACCCTAACCCTAACCCTTACCCGAAGCCTTACCCTAACCCGTCCCCTAATCCTAATCCGTACGCTAACACTAACCCGTACCCTAACAAGTACGCTCACCCTAAATCGTTGTTGTACCCTAACCTGTCCCCTAAACCGTCCCCGTCCCCTAACCCTAACCCTAACCCTAACCCTAAACCTATCCCTTACCCGAAGCCTTACCCTCACCCGTCCGCTAATCCTAACCCGTACGCTAACACTAACCCATACCCTAACACGTACGCTCACCCTAAACCGTTGTCGTACCCTAACCTGTCCCCTAAACCGTCCCCGTCTCCTAACCCTAACCCTAACCCTAACCCTAACCCTTAACCGAAGCCTTACACTAACCCGACCCCTAATCCTAACCCGTACGCTAACACTAACCCGTACCCTAACACGTACGCTCACCCTAAACCGTTGTCGTAACCTAACCTGTCCCCTAAACCGTCCCCGTCCCCTAACGCTAACCCTAACCCTACCCCTAACCCTAATCCTTACCCGAAGCCTTCCCCTAACACGTCCCCTAATCCTAACCCGTACGCTAACACTAACCCGTACCCTAACACGTACGCTCACCGTAAACCGTTGTCGTACCCTAACCTGTCCCCTAAACAGTCCCCATCCCCTAACCCTAAACCTAACCCTAACCCTAACCCTAACCCTAACCCTTACCCGAAGCCTTACCCTAACCTGTCCCCTAATCCTAACCCGTACGCTAACACTAACCCATACCCTAACACGTACGCTCACCCTAAACCGTTGTCGTACCCTAACCTGTCCCCTAAACCGTACCCATTCCCTAACCCTAACCCTAAACCTACCCCTAACACTAACCCTTACCCGAAGCCTTACGCTAACCAGTCCCCTAATCCTAACCCGCACTCTAACACTAACCCATACCCTAACACGTACGCTCACCCTAAACTGTTGTCGTATACTAACCTCTCCCCTAAACCGTCCCCGTCCCCTAACCCTAACCCTAACCCTAACCCTAACCCTAACCCTTACCCGAAGCCTTACCCTAACCCGTCCGCTAATCCTAACCCGTACGCTAACAATAACCGGTACCCTAACACGTATGCTCACCCTAAACCGTTGTCGTACCCTAACCTGTCCCCTAAACAGTCCCCGTCCCCTAACCCTAACCCTAACCCTACCCCTAACCCTAATCCTTACCCGAAGCCTTCCCCTAACCCGTCCCGTATTCCTAACCCGTACGCTAACACTAACCCGTACCCTAACACGTACGCTCACCGTAAACCGTTGTCGTACCCTAACCTGTCCCCTAAATCGTCCCCGTCCCCTAACCCTAACCCTAACCCTAACCCTAACCCTAACCCTAACCCTTACCCGAAGCCTTACCCTAGCCCGTCCCCTAATCCTAAACCGTACGCTAACACGAACCCGTACCCTAACACTTACACTCACCCTAAACTGTTGTCGTACCCTTACCTGTCCTCTAAACCGTCCCCGACCCCTAACCCTAACACTAACCCTAACCCTAACCCTTACCCGAAGCCTTACCCTAAACCGTCCCCTAATCCAAACCCGTACGCTAACACTAACCGGTACCCTAACACGTATGCTCTCCCTAAACTGTTGTCGTACCCTAACCTGTCCCCTAAACCGTCCCCGTCCCCTAACCCTAACCCTAACCCTACCCCTAACCCTAACACTTACCCAAAGCCTTACCCTAACCCGTCCCCTAATCCTAACCCTTACTCTAACACTAACCCATACCCTAACACGTACGCTCACCCTAAACCGTTGTCGTACCCTAACCTGTCCCGTAAACCGTCCCCGTCCCCGTCCCCTAACCCTAACCCTACCCCTAACCCTAATCCTTACCCGAAGCCTTCCCCTAACCCGTCCCCTAATCCTAACCCGTACGCTAACACTAACCCGTACCCTAACACGTACGCTCACCGTAAACCATTGTCGTACCCTAACCTGTCCCCTAAACCGTCCCCGTCCCCTAACCCTAACCCTAACCCTAACCCTAACCCTAACCCTTACCCGAAGCCTTACCCTAACCCGTCCCCTAATCCTAACACGTACGCTAACACTAACCCGTACCCTAACATGTACGCTCACCCTAAACCGTTGTCGTACCCTAACCTGTCCACTAAACCGTCCCCGTCCCCTAACCCTAACACTAACCCTAAACCTAACACTTACCCGAAGCCTTACCTTAACCCGTCCCCTAATCCAAACCCGTACGCTAACACTAACCGGTACCCTAACACGTATGCTCACCCTAAACCGTTGTCAAACCCCAACCTGTCCCCTAAACCGTCCCAGTCCCCTAACCCTAACCCTAACCCTACCCCTAACCCTAACCCTTACCCAAAGCCTTACCCTAACCCGTCCCCTAAACCTAATCCTTACTCTAACACTAACCCGTACCCTAACACGAACGTGCACCCTAAACCGTTGTCGTACCCTAACCTGTCCCCTAAACCGTCCCCGTCCCCTAACCCTAACCCTAACCCTTACCCGAAGCCTTGATCTAACCCGTCGCCTAATCCTAACCCGTACGCTAACACTAACCCGTACCCTAACACGTACGCTCACCGTAAACTGTTGTCGTACCCTAACCTGTCCCCTAAACCGTCCCCGTCCCCTAACACTAACACTAAACCTACCCCTAACCCTAACCCTTACCCAAAGCCTTACCCTAACCCGTCCCCTAATCCTAACCCTTACTCTAACACTAACCCGTACCCTTACACGTACGCTCACCCTAAACCGTTGTCGTACCCTAACCTGTCCACTAAACCGTCCCCGTCCCCTAACCCTAACACTAACCCTAACCCTAACCCTTACCCGAAGCGTTAACCTAACCCGTCCCCTAATCCAAACCCGTATGCTAACACTAACCGGTACCCTAACACGTATGCTCACCGTAAACCGTTATCGTACCACAACCTGTCCCCTAAACCGTCCCAGTCCCCTAACCCTAACCCTAACCCTACCCCTAACCCTAACCCTTACCCAAAGCCTTACGCTAACCCGTCCCCTAATCCTAACCCTTACACTAACACTAACCCATACCCTAACACGTACGCGCACCCTAAACGGTTGTCGTACCCTAACCTGTCCCCTAAACCGTCCCCGTCCCCTAACCCTAACCCTAACCCTACCCCTAACCCTAATCCTTACCCGAAGCGTTCCCCTAACCCGTCCCCTAATCCTAACCCGTACGCTAACACTAACCCGTACCGTAACACGTACGCTCACCCTAAACCGTTGTGGTACCCTAACCTGTCCCCTAAACCGTCCCCGTCCCCTATCCCTAACCTTAACCGTACCCCTAACCCTAATCCTTACCCGAAGCCTTCCCCTAACCCGTCCCATATTCCAAACCCGTACGCTAACACTAAACCGTTCCCTAACACGTACGCTCACCGTAAACCGTTGTCGTACCCTAACCTGTCCCCTAAACCGTCCCCATCCCTTAACCCTAACCCTAACCCTAACCCTAACCCTAACCCTAACCCTTACCCGAAGCCTTACCCTAACACTTCCCCTAATACTAAACCGTACGCTAACACGAACCCGTACCCTAACACGTACGCTCACCCTAAACTGTTGTCGTACCCTTACCTGTCCTCTAAACCGTTCCCGTCCCCTAACACTAACACTAACCCTAACCCTAACCCTTACCCGAACCCTAACCCTTACCCGTACCCTAATCCAAACCCGTACGCTAACACTAACCAGTACCCTAACACGTATGCTCACCCTAAACTGTTGTCGTACCCTAACCTGTCCCCTAAACCGTCCCCGTCCCCTAAGCCTAACCCTAACCCTACACCTAACCCTAACCCTTACCCAAAGCCTTACACTAACCCGTCCCCTAATCCTAACCCGTACGCTAACACAAACCCGTACCCTAACATGTACGCTCACCGTAAAACGTTGTCGTACCCTAACCTGTCCCCTAAACCGTCCCCGTCCCCTAACCCTAACCCTAACCCTAACCCTAACCCTAACCCTTACCCGAAGCCTTACCCTAACCCGTCCCCTAATCCTAACCCGTACGCTAACACTAACCCGTACCCTAACACGTATGCTCACCCTCAACCGTTGTCGTACACTAACCTGTCCACTAAACCGTCCCCGTCCACTAACCCTAACACTAACCCTAACCCTAACACTTACCCGAAGCCTTGCTCTAACCCGTCGACTAATCCTAACCCGTACGCTAACACTAACCCGTACCCTAACACGTATGCTCACCCTAAACCGTTGTCGTACCCTAACCTGTCCCCTTAACCGTCCCCGTCCCCTAACCCTAACCCTAACCCTAACCCTAAACCTAACCGTTACCCGAAGCCTTACCCCCACCCGTACCCTAATTCTAACCCGTACGCTAACACTAACCCCCACCCTAACACGTACGCTCACCCTAAACCGTTGTCGTACCCTAACCTTCCCCTAAACCGTCCCCGTCCCCTAACCCTAAACTTAACCCTACCCCTAACCCTAATCCTTACCCGAAGCCTTCCACTAACCCGTCCCCAAAACCTAACCCGTACGCTAACACAAACCCGTACCCTAACATGTACGCTCACCGTAAACCGTTGTTGTACCCTAACCTGTCCCCTAAACCGTCCCCGTCCCCTAACCCTACCCTAACCCTAACCCTAACCCTAACCCTTACCCGAAGCCTTACCCTAACACGTCCCCTAATCCTAACCCGTACGCTAACACGAACCCGTACCCTAACACGTATGCTCACCCTACACCATTGTCGTACCCTAACCTGTCCCCTAAACCGTCCCCGTCCCCTAACCCTAACCCTAACCCTAACCCTAACCCTAACCTTACCCGAAGACTTACACTAACCCGTCCCCTAATCCTAACCCGTACGCTAACACTAACCCATACCCTAACACGTACGCTCACCCTAAACCGTTGTCGTACCCTAACCTGTCCCCTATACCGTCCCCGTCCCCTAACCCTAACCCTAACCCTAACCCTAAACCTAACCGTTACCCGAAGCCTTACCCCCACCCGTCCCCTAATTCTAACCCGTATGCTAACACTAACCCGTACCCTAAAACATACGCTCACCCTAAACCGTTGTCGTACCCTAACCTGTCCCCTAAACCGTCCCCGTCCCCGTCCCCTTACCCTAACCCTTACCCTAACCCTTACCCGTAGCCTTACCCTAACCCGTCCCCTAATCCTAACCCGTACTCTAACACTAACCGGTACCCTAACACGTACGCTCACCCTAAACCGTTGTCGTACCCTAACCTGTCCCCTAAACCGTCCCCGTCCCCTAACCCTAACCCTAACCCTACCCCTAAACCTAACCCTTACCAGAAGCCTTACCCTAACCCGTCCCCTAATCCTAACCCGTACGCTAACACTAAACCATACCCTAACACGTACGCTCACCATAAACTTTTGTCGTACCCTAACCTGTCCCCTAAACCGTCCCAGTCCCCTAACCCTAACCCTAACCCTAAACCTAACCCTTACCCGAAGCCTTACACTTACCCGTCCCCTAATCCTAACTCGTATGCTAACACTAAAACGTACCCTAACACGTACGCTCACACTAAACCGTTGTCCTACCCTAACATGTCCCCTAAACCGTCCCCGTCCCCTAACACTAACCCTAACCCTAACCCTAACCCTAACCCTTACCCGAAGCCTTACCCTAACCCGTCCCCTAAACCTAACCCGTACGCTAACACTAGCCCGTACCCTAACACGTACGCTCACCCTAAACCGTTGTCGTACCCTAACCTGTCCCCTAAACCGTCCCCGTCCCCTAACCCTAACCCTAACCCTAACCCTAACTCTTAACCGAAGACTTACACTAACCCGTCACCTAATCCTAACCCGTACCCTAACACTAACCCGTACCCTAACACGTGCGCTCACCCTAAACCGTTGTCGTACCCTAACCTGTCCCCTAAACCGTACCCATCACCTAACCCTAACCCTAACCCTACCCCTAACACTAACCCTTACCCGAAGCCTTACGCTAACACGTCCCCTAATCCTAACCCGTACTCTAACACTAACCCATACCCTAACACGTACGCTCACCCTAAACAGTTGTCGTACCCTAACCTGTCCCCTAAACCGTCCCCGTCCCCTAACCCTAACCCTAACCCTAACCCTAACACTAACCCTTACCCGAAGCCTTACCCTTACCCGTCCCCTAATCCTAACCCGTACGCTAACACTAACCGGTACCCTAACACGTACGCTCACCCTAAACAGTTGTCGTACCCTAACCTGTCCCCTAAACCGTCCCCGTCCCCTAACACTAACACTAACCCTAACCCTAACCCTAACCCTTACCCGAAGCCTTACACTTACCCGTCCCCTAATCCTAACTCGTATGCTCACACTAACACGTACCCTAACATGTACGCTCACCCTAAACCGTTGTCCTACCCTAACCTGTCCCCTAAAACGTCCCCGTCCCCTAACACTAACCCTAACCCTAACCCTAACCCTAACCCTTACCCGAAGCCTTACTCTAACCCGTCCCCTAAACCTAACCCGTACGCTAACACTAACCCGTAACCTAACACGTACGCTCACCCTAAACCGTTGTCGTACCCTAACCTGTCCCCTAAACCGTCCCCGTCCCCTAACCCTAACCCTAACCCTAACCCTAAGCCTTAACCGAAGCCTTACACTAACCCGTCACCTAATCCTAACCCGTACGCTAACACTAAGCCGTACCCTAACACGTACGCTCACCCTAAACCGTTGTCGTACCCTAAGCTGTCCCCTAAACCGTACCCATCCCCTAACCCTAATCCTAACCCTACCCCTAACACTAACCCTTACCCGAAGCCTTGGGCTAACCCGTCCCCTAATCCTAACCCGTACTCTAACACTAACCCATACCATAACACTTACGCTCACCGTAAACTGTTGTCGTACCCTAACGTGTCCCCTAAACCGTCCCCGTCCCCTAACCCTAACCCTAAACCTAACCCTAACCCTAACCCTTACCCGAAGCCTTACCCTTACCCGTCCCCTAATCCTAACCCGTACGCTAACACTAACCCATACCCTAACACGTACGCTCACCCTAAACCTTTGTCGTACCCTAACCTGTCCACTAAACCGTCCCCGTACCCTAACCCTAACACTAACCCTAACCCTAACCCTTACCCGAAGCCTTACACTAACCTGTCCCCTAATCCTAACCCGTACGCTAACACGAACCCGTACCCTAACACGTACGCTCACCCTAAACAGTTGTCGTACCCTAACCTGTCCCCTAAACCGTCCCCGTCCCCTAACACTAACCCTAACCCTACCCCTAACCCTAATCCTTACCCGAAGCCTTCCCCTAACACGTCCCCTAATCCTAAACCGTACGCTAACACTAAACCGTACCCTAACACGTACGCTCACCGTAAACCGTTGTCGTACCCTAACCTGTCCCCTAAACAGTCCCCATCCCCTAACCCTAACCCTAACCCTAACCCTAACCCTAACCCTAACCCTTACCCGAAGTCTTACCCTAACCTGTCCCCTAATCCTAACCCGTACGCTAACACGAATCCGTACCCTAACACGTACGCTCACCCTAAACTATTGTCGTACCCTTAACTGTCCTCTAAACCGTCCCCGTCCCCTAACCCTAACACTAACCCTAACCCTAACCCTTACCCGAAGCCTTACGCTAACCCGTCCCCTAATCCAAACCCGTACGCTAACACTAAACGGTACCCTAACACGTATGCTCACTCTAAACTGTTGTGGTACCCTAATCCGTCCCCTAAACCGTCCCCGTCCCCTAACCCTAACCCTAACCCTACCCCTAACCCTAACCCTTACCCAAAGCCTTACCATAACCCGTCCCCTAATCCTAACCCTTACTCTAACACTAACCCGTACCGTAACACGTACGCTCACCCTAAACCGTTGTCGTACCCTAACCTGTCCCCTAAAGTGTCCCCGTCCCCTAACCCTAACCCTAACCCTACCCCTAACCCTAATTCTTACCCGAAGCCTTCCCCTAACCCGTCCCCTAATCCTAACCCGTACGCTAACACTAACCCTTACCCTAACACGTACGCTCACCGTAAACCATTGTCGTACCCTAACCTGTCCCCTAAACCATCCCCGTCCCCTAACCCTAACCCTAACCCTAACCCTAACCCTACCCGAAGGCTTACCCTAACCCGTCCCCTAATCCTAACCCGTACGCTAACACTAACCCATACCCTAACACGTATGCACACACTAAACCGTTGTCGTACCCTAACCTGTCCACTAAACCGTCCCCGTCCCCTAACCCTAACACTAACCCTAACCCTAACACTTACCCGAAGTCTTGCTCTAACCCGTCGCCTAATCCTAACCCGTACGATAACACTAACCCGTACCCTAACACGTATGCTCAGCCTAAACCGTTGTCGTACCCTAACCTGTCCCCTAAACCGACCCCGTCCACTAACCCTAACCCTAACCCTAACCCTAACCCTAACCCTTACCCGAAGCGTTAACCTAACACGTCCTCTAATTCTAACCCGTACGCTAACACTAACCCGTACCCTAACACGTACGCTCACCCTAAACCGTTGTCGTACCCTAACCTGTCCCCTAAACCGTCCCCGTCCCCGTCCCCGTCCCCTAACTCTAACCCTAACCCTTACCCGAAGCCTTACCCTAACCCGTCCCCTAATCCTAACACGTACGCTAACACTAAACCATACCCTAACACGTATGCTCACCCTAAACCTTTGTCGTACCCTAACCTGTCCCGTAAACCATCCCCGTCCCCTAACCCTAACCCTAACCCTAACCCTAACACTAACCGTTACCCGAAGCCTTACACTTACCCGTCCCCTAATCCTAACTCGTATGCTAACACTAACATGTACCCTTACACGTACGCTCACCCTAAACCGTTGTCCTACCCTAACCTGTCCCCTAAACCGTTCCCGTCCCCTACCCCTAACTCTAACCCTAACCCTAACCCTTAACCGAAGCCTTACACTAACCCGTCCACTAATCCTAAGCCGTACGCTAACACTAACCCGTACCCTAACACGTACGCTCACCCTAAACCGTTGTCGTAACCTAACCTGTCCCCTAAACCGTACCCATCCCCTAACCCTAACCCTAAACCTACACCTAACACTAACCCTTACCCGAAGCCTTGCGCTAACCCGTCCACTAATCCTAACCCGTACTCTAACACTAACCCATACCCTAACACGTACACTCACCGTAAACTGTTGTCGTACCCTAACCTGTCCCCTAAACCGTCCCCGTCCCCTAACACTAACCCTAACCCTAACCCTTACCCGAAGCCTTACCCTAAACCGTCCCCTAATGCTAATCCGTACGCTAACACTAACCCGTACCCTAACAAGTACGCTCACCCTAAATCGTTGTTGTACCATAACCTGTCCCCTAAACCGTCCCCGTCCCCTAACCCTAACCCTAACCCTAACCCTAAACCTATCCCTTACCCGAAGCCTTACCCTCACCCGTCCCCTAATTCTAACCCGTACTCTAACACTAACCCGTACCCTAACACGTACGCTCACCCTAAACCGTTGTCGTACCCTAACCTGTCCCGTAAACCGTCCCCGTCCCCTAAACCTAACCCTAACCCTAACCCTAACCCTTACCCGAAGCCTTACCCTAACCCGTCCCCTAATCCTAAACCGAACGCTAACACTAACCGGTACCCTAAGACGTACGCTCAACCTAAACCGTTGTCGTGCCCTAACCTGTCCCCTAAACCGTCCCCGTTCCCTAACGCTAACCCTAACCCTACCCCTAACCCTAATCCTTACCCGAAGCCTTCCCCTAACACGTCCCCTAATCCTAACCCGTACGCTAACACTAACCCGTACCCTAACACGTACGCTCACCATAAACCGTTGTCGTACGCTAACCTGTCCCCTAAACAGTCCCCATCCCCTAACCCTAACCCTAACCCTAACCCTATCCCTAACCCTAACCCTTACCCGAAGCCTTACCCTAACCTGTCCCCTAATCCTAACCCGTACGCTAACACGAACCCGTACCCTAACACGTACGCTCACCCTAAACTGTTGTCGTACCCTTGCCTGTCCTCTAAACCGTCCGCTTCCCCTAACCCTAACACTAACCCTAACCCTAACACTTACCCGAAGCCTTACGCTAACCCGTCCCCTAATCCAAACCCATACGCTAACACTAACCGGTACCCTAACACGTATGCTCACCCTAAACTGTTGTGGTACCCTAACCTGTCCCCTAAACCGTCCCCGTCCCCTAACCCTAACCCTAACCGTACCCCTAACCCTAACCTTACCCAAAGCCTTACCCTAACCCGTCCCCTAATCCTAACCCTTACTCTAACACTAACCCGTACCGTAACACGTACGCTCACCCTAAACCGTTGTCGTACCCTAACCTGTCCCCTAAACCGTCCCCGTCCCCTAACCCTAACCCTAACCCTACCCCTAACCCTAATTCTTACCCGAAGCCTTCCCCTAACCCGTCCCCTAATCCTAACCCGTACGCTAACACTAACCCATACCCTAACACGTATGCACACACTAAACCGTTGTCGTACCCTAACTTGTCCACTAAACCGTCCCCGTCCCCTAACCCTAACACTAACCCTAACCCTAACACTTACCCGAAGTCTTGCTCTAACCCGTCGCCTAATCCTAACCCGTACGATAACACTAACCCGTACCCTAACACGTATGCTCAGCCTAAACCGTTGTCGTACCCTAACCTGTCCCCTAAACCGACCCCGTCCACTAACCCTAACCCTAACCCTAACCCTAACCCTAACCCTTACCCGAAGCGTTAACCTAACACGTCCCTTAATTCTAACCCGTACGCTAACACTAACCCGTACCCTAACACGTACGCTCACCCTAAACCTTTGTCGTACCCTAACCTGTCCCCTAAACCGTCCCCGTCCCCGTCCTCGTCCCCTAACTCTAACCCTAAACCTTACCCGAAGCCTTACCCTAACCCGTCCCCTAATCCTAACACGTACGCTAACACTAAACCATACCGTAACACGTACGCTCACCCTAAACCGTTGTCGTACCCTAACCTGGCCCATAAACCGTCCCCATCCCCGAACCCTAACCCTAACCCTAACCCTAACACTAACCCTTACCCGAAGCCTTACACTTACCCGTCCCCTAATCCTAACTCGTATGCTCACACTAACACGTACCCTAACACGTACGCTCACCCTAAACCATTGTCCTACACTAAACTGTCCCCTAAACCGTCCCCGTCCCCTAACACTAACCCTAACCCTAACCCTAACCCTAACCCTTATCCGAAGCCTTACTCTAACCCGTCCCCTAATCCTAACCCGTACGCTAACACTAACCCGTACCCTAACACGTAGGCTCACCCTAAACCGTTGTCGTACCCTAACCTGTCCCCTAAACCGTCCCCGTCCCCTAACCCTAACCCTAACCCTAACCCTAACCCTTACCCGAAGCGTTAACCTAACACGTCCCCTAATTCTAACCCGTACGCTAACACTAACCCGTACCCTAACACGTACGCTCACCCTAAACCGTTGTCGTACCCTAACGTGTTCCCTAAACCGTCCCCGTCCCCGTCCCCTTCCCCTAACTCTAACCCTAACCCTTACCCGAAGCCTTACCCTAACCCGTCCCCTAATCCTAACACGTACGCTAACACTAAACCATACCCTAACACGTATGCTCACCCTAAACCGTTGTCGTACCCTAACCTCTCCCGTAAACCATCCCCGTCCCCTAACCCTAACCCTAACCCTAACCCTAACACTAACCGTTACCCGAAGCCTTACACTTACCCGTCCCCTAATCCTAACTCGTATGCTAACACTAACATGTACCCTAACACGTACGCTCACCCTAAACCGTTGTCCTACCCTAACCTGTCCCCTAAACCGTTCCCGTCCCCTACCCCTAACCCTAACCCTAACCCTAACCCTTAACCGAAGCCTTACACTAACCCGTCCACTAATCCTAAGCCGTACGCTAACACTAACCCGTACCCTAACACGTACGCTCACCCTAAACCGTTGTCGTAACCTAACCTGTCCCCTAAACCGTACCCATCCCCTAACCCTAACCCTAAACCTACACCTAACACTAACCCTTACCCGAAGCCTTGCGCTAACCCGTCCACTAATCCTAACCCGTACTCTAACACTAACCCATACCCTAACACGTACACTCACCGTAAACTGTTGTCGTACCCTAACCTGTCCCCTAAACCGTCCCCGTCCCCTAACACTAACCCTAACCCTAACCCTTACCCGAAGCCTTACCCTAAACCGTCCCCTAATGCTAATCCGTACGCTAACACTAACCCGTACCCTAACAAGTACGCTCACCCTAAATCGTTGTTGTACCCTAACCTGTCCCCTAAACCGTCCCCGTCCCCTAACCCTAAGCCTAACCCTAACCCTAAACCTATCCCTTACCCGAAGCCTTACCCTCACCCGTCCCCTAATTCTAACCCGTACTCTAACACTAACCCGTACCCTAACACGTACGCTCACCCTAAACCGTTGTCGTACCCTAACCTGTCCCCTAAACCGTCCCCGTCCCCTAAACCTAACCCTAACCCTAACCCTAACCCTTACCCGAAGCCTTACCCTAACCCGTCCCCTAATCCTAAACCGAACGCTAACACTAACCGGTACCCTAAGACGTACGCTCACCCTAAACCGTTGTCGTACCCTAACCTGTCCCCTAAACCGTCCCCGTTCCCTAACGCTAACCCTAACCCTACCCCTAACCCTAATCCTTACCCGAAGCCTTCCCCTAACACGTCCCCTAATCCTAACCCGTACGCTAACACTAACCCGTACCCTAACACGTACGCTCACCATAAACCGTTGTCGTACCCTAACCTGTCCCCTAAACAGTCCCCATCCCCTAACCCTAAACCTAACCCTAACCCTATCCCTAACCCTAACCCTTACCCGAAGCCTTACCCTAACCTGTCCCCTAATCCTAACCCGTACGCTAACACGAACCCGTACCCTAACACGTACGCTCACCCTAAACTGTTGTCATACCCTTACCTGTCCTCTAAACCGTCCGCTTCCCCTAACCCTAACACTAACCCTAACCCTAACCCTTACCCGAAGCCTTACGCTAACCCGTCCCCTAATCCAAACCCATACGCTAACACTAACCGGTACCCTAACACGTATGCTCACCCTAAACTGTTGTGGTACCCTAACCTGTCCCCTAAACCGTCCCCGTCCCCTAACCCTAACCCTAACCGTACCCCTAACCCTAACCTTACCCAAAGCCTTACCCTAACCCGTCCCCTAATCCTAACCCTTACTCTAACACTAACCCGTACCGTAACACGTACGCTCACCCTAAACCGTTGTCGTACCCTAACCTGTCCCCTAAACCGTCCCCGTCCCCTAACCCTAACCCTAACCCTACCCCTAACCCTAATTCTTACCCGAAGCCTTCCCCTAACCCGTCCCCTAATCCTAACCCGTACGCTAACACTAACCCTTACCCTAACACGTACGCTCACCATAAACCATTGTCGTACACTAACCTGTCCCCTAAACCGTCCCCGTCCCCGTCCCCTAACCCTAACCCTAACCCTAACCCTAACCCTTACCCGAAGGCTTACCCTAACCCGTCCCCTAATCCTAACCCGTACGCAAACACTAACCCGTACCCTAACACGTATGCACACCCTAAACCGTTGTCGTACCCTAACCTGTCCACTATACCGTCCCCGTCCCCTAACCCTAACACTAACCCTAAACCTAACACTTACCCGAAGTCTTGCTCTAACCCGTCGCCTAATCCTAACCCGTACGCTAACACTAACCCGTACCCTAACACGTATGCTCACCCTAAACCGTTGTCGTACCCTAACCTGTCCCCTAAACCGTCCCCGTCCCCTAACCCTAACCCTAACCCTAACCCTAACCCTTACCCGAAGCGTTAACCTAACCTGTCCACTAATCCTAAACCGTACGCTAACACTAACCCGTACCCTAACACGTACGCTCACCCTAAACCGTTGTCGTACCCTAACCTGTCCCCTAAACCGTCCCCGTCCCCGTCCCCGTCCCCTAAATCTAACCCTAACCCTTACCCGAAGCCTTACACTAACCCGTCCACTAATCCTAACACGTACGCTAACACTAAACCATACCCTAACACGTACGCTCACCCTAAAACGTTGTCGTACCCTAACCTGTCCCGTAAACCGTCCCCGTCCCCTAACCCTAACCCTAACCCTAACCCTAACACTAACCCTTACCCGAAGCCTTACACTTACCCGTCCCCTAATCCTAACTCGTATGCTAACACTAACACGTAACCTAACACGTATGCTCACCCTAAACCGTTGTCCTACCCTAACCTGTCCCTTAAACCGTCCCCGTCCCCTAACCCTAACCCTAACCCTAAACCTAACCCTTAACCGAAGCCTTACCCTTACCTGTCCCCTAATCCTAACCGGTACGCTAACACTAACCCGTACCCTAACACGTATGCTCACTGTAAACCGTTGTCGTACCCTAAACTGTCCCCTAAACAGTCCGCATCCCCTAACCCTAACCCTAAACCTAACCCTAACCCTTACCCGAAGCCTTACCCTAACCCGTCCCCTAATCCTAACCCGTACGCTAACACTAACCCGTACCCTAACAAGTACGCTCACACTAAATCGTTGTTGTACCCTAACCTGTCCCCTAAACCGTCCCCATCCCCTAACCCTAACCCTAACCCTAACCCTAAACCTATCCCTTACCCGAAGCCTTACCCTCACCCGTCCCCTAATTCTAACCCGTACTCTAACACTAACCCGTACCCTAACACGTACGCTCACCCTAAACCGTTGTCATACCCTAACCTGTCCCCTAAACCGTCCCCGTCCCCTAAACCTAACCCTAACCCTAACCCTTACCCGAAGCCTTACCCTAACCCGTCCCCTAATCCTAAACCGAACGCTAACACTAACCGGTACCCTAAAACGTACGCTCACCCTAAACCGTTGTCGTACCCTAACCTGTCCCCTAAACCGTCCCCGTCCCCTAACGCTAACCCTAACACTACCCCTAACACTAATCCTTACCCGAAGCCTTCCCCTAACACGTCTCCTAATCCTAACCGGTACGCTAACACTAACCCGTACCCTAACACGTATGCTCACTGTAAACCGTTGTCGTATCCTAACCTGTCCCCTAAACATTCCGCATCCCCTAACCCTAACCCTAACCCTAACCCTAACCCTAACCCTAACCCTTACCCGAATCCTCACCCTAACCCGTCCCCTAATCCTAACCCGTACGCTAACACGAATCCGTACCCTAACACGTACGCTCACCCTAAACTGTTGTCGTACCCTTACCTGTCCTCTAAACCGTCCCTGTCCCCTAACCCTAACACTAACCCAACCCTAACCCTTACCCGAAGCCTTACCCTAAACCGTCCCCTAATCCAAACCCGTACGCTATCACTAACCGGTACCCTAACACGTATGCTCACCCTACACTGTTGTCGTACCCTAACCTGTCCCCTAAACCGTCCCCGTCCCCTAACCCTAACCCTAACCCTACCCCTAACCCTTACGCAAAGCCTTACCCTAACCCGTCCCCTAATCCTAACCCTTACTCTAACACTAACCCATACCCTAACACGTACGCTCACCCTAAACCGTTGTCGTACCCTAACCTGTCCCCTAAACAGTCCCCGACCCTAACCCCAACCCTAACCCTAACCCTAACCCTTACCCGAAGCCTTACCATAACCCGTCCCCTAATCCTAACCCGTACGCTAACACTAACCCGTACCCTAACACGTACGCTCACCCTAAACCGTTGTCGTACCCTAACCTGTCCCCTAAACCGTCCCCGTCCCCTAACCCTAACCCTAACCCTAACCCTAAACCTAACCCTTACCCGAAGCCTTACCCTAAACCGTCCCCTAATCCTAACCCGTACGCTAACACTAAACCATACCCTAACACGTACGCTCACCCTAAACCGTTGTCGTACCCTAACCTGTCCCCTAAACCGTCCCCGTCCCCTAACCCTAACCCTAACCCTAACCCTAACACTAACACTTACCCGAAGCCTTACACTTACCCGTCCCCTAATCCTAACCCTTACTCTAACACTAACCCATACCCTAACACGTACGCTCACCGTAAACTGTTGTCGTACCCTAACCTGTCCCCTAAACCGTCCCCGTCCCCTTACCCTAACACTAACCCTAACCCTAACCCTAACCCTTACCTGAAGCCTTACCCTAACCCGTCCCCTAATCCTAACCCGTACGCTAACACTAACCCGTACCCTAACACGTACGCTCACACTAAACGGTTGTCGTACCCTAACCTGTCCACTAAACCGTCCCCATCCCCTAACCCTAAACCTAACCCTAAACCTAACCCTTACCCGAAGCCTTACACTAACCCGTCCCCTAATCCAAACCCGTACGCTAACACTAACCGGTACCCTAACACGTGCCCTCACCCTAAACCGTTGTCGTATCCTAACCTGTCCCCTAAACCGTCCCCGTCCCCTAACCCTAACCCTAACCCTACCCCAAACCCTAATCCTTGCCCGAAGCCTTACCCTAACCCGTCCCCTAATCTTAAACCGTACTCTAACACTAACCAGTACCCTAACACGTACGCTCACCCTAAACCGTTGTCGTACCCTAACCTGTCCCCTAAACCGTCCCCGTCCCCTAACCCTAACCCTAACCCTAACCATAACCCTTACCCGAAGCCTTACCCTAACCCGTCCCCTAATCCTAACACATACGCTAACACTAACCCGTACCCTAACAAGTACGCTCACCCTAAATCGTTGTTGAACCCTAACCTGTCCCCTAAACCGTCCCCGTCCCCTAACCCTAACCCTAACCCTAAACCTATCCCTTACCTGAAGCCTTACTCTCACCCGTCCCCTAATTCTAACCCGTACTCTAACACTAACCCGTACCCTAACACGTACGCTCATCCTAAACCGTTGTTGTACCCTAGCCTGTCCCCTAAACCGTCCCCGTCCCCTAAACCTAACCCTAACCCTAACCCTAACCCTTACCCGAAGCCTTACCCTAACCCGTCCCCTAATCCTAAACCGAACGCTAACACTAACCGGTACCCTAACACGTACGCTCACCCTAAACCGTTGTCGTACCCTAACCTGTCCCCTAAACCGTCCCCGTCCCCTAACGCTAACCCTAACCATACCCCTAACCCTAATCCTTACCCGAAGCCTTCCCCTAACACGTCTCCTGATCCTAACCCGTACGCTAACACAAACCCGTACCCTAACACGTATGCTCACCGTAAACCGTTGTCGTACCCTAACCTGTCCCCTAAACAGTCCGCATCCCCTAACCCTAACCCTAACCCTAACCCTAACCCTAACCCTAACCCTTACCCGAAGCCTCACCCTAACACGTCCCATAATCCTAACCCGTACGCTAACACGAACCTGTACCCTAACACGTATGCTCACCCTAAACTGTTGTCGTACCCTAACCTGTCCCCTGAACCGTCCCCATCCCCTAACCCTAACCCTAACCCTACCCCTAACCCTTACCCAAAGCCTTACCCTAACCCGTCCCCTAATCCTAACCCTTACTCTAACATTAACCCATACCCTAACACGTACGCTCACCCTAAACCGTTGTCGTACCCTAACCTGTCCACTAAACCGTCCCCGACCCCTAACCCCAACCCTAACCCTAACCCTAACCCTTACCCGAAGCCTTACCCTAACCCGTCCCCTAATCCTAACCCGTACGCTAACACTAACCCGTACCCTAACACGTACGCTCACCCTAAAGCGTTGTCGTACCCTAACCTGTCCCCTAAACCGTCCCCGTCCCCTAACCCTAACCCTAACCCTAACCCTTAACCGAAGCCTTACACTAACCCGTCCCCTAATCCTAACCCGTACGCTAACACTAACCCGTACCCTAACACGTACGCTCACCCTAAACCGTTGTCGTAACCTAACCTGTCCCCTAAACCGTCCCCGTCCCCTAACGCTAACCCTAACCCTACCCCTAACCCTAATCCTTACCCGAAGCCTTCCCCTAACACGTCCCTTAATCATAACCCGTACGCTAACACTAACCCGTACCCTAACACGTACGCTCACCGTAAACCGTTGTCGTACCCTAACCTGTCCCCTAAACAGTCCCCATCCCCTAACCCTAACCCTAACCCTAACCCTAACCCTAACCCTAACCCTTACCCGAAGCCTTACCCTAACCTGTCCCCTAATCCTAACCCGTACGCTAACACGAACCCGTACCCTAACACGTACGCTCACCCTAAACTGTTGTCGTACCCTTACCTGTCCTCTAAACTGTCCCCGTCCCCTAACCCTAACACTAACCCTAAACCTAACCCTTACCCGAAGCCTTACCCTAACCCGTCCCCTAATCCAAACCCGTACGTTAACACTAACCGGTACCCTAACACGTATGCTCACCGTAAACTGTTGTCGTACCCTAACCTGTCCCCTAAACCGTCCCCGTCCCCTAACCCTAACCCTAACCCTACCCCTAACCCTAACCCTTACCCAAAGCCTTACCCTAACCCGTCCCATAATCCTAACCCTTACTCTAACACTAACCCATACCCTAACATGTACGCTCACCCTAAACCGTTGTCGTACCCTAACCTGTCCCCTAAACCGTCACCGTCCTCTAACCCCAACCCTAACCCTAACCCTAACCCTTACCCGAAGCCTTACACTAACCCGTCCCCTAATCCTAACCCGTACGCTAACACTAACCCGTACCCTAACACGTACGCTCACCCTAAACCGTTGTCGTACCCTACCCTGTCCCCTAAACCGTAACCATTCCCTAACCCTAACCCTAAACCTACCCCTAACACTAACCCTTACCGGAAGCCTTACGCTAACCAGTCCCCTAATCCTAACCCGCACTCTAACACTAACCCATACCCTAACACGTACCCTCACCCTAAACTGTTGTCGTACCCTAACCTGTCCCCTAATCCGTCCCCGTCCCCTAACCCTAACCCTAACCCTAACCCTAACCCTAACCCTTACCCGAAGCGTTAACCTAACCCGTCCCCTAATCCTAACCCGTACGCTAACACTAACCCGTACCCTAACACGTACGCTCACCCTAAACCGTTGTCGTACTCTAACCGGTCCCCTAAACCGTCCCCGTCCCCTAATGCTAACCCTAACCCTAACCCTACACCTAACCATTACCCGAAGCCTTACACCCTCCCGTAACCTAATTCTAACCCGTACGCTAACACTAACCCGTACCCTAACACGTACGCTCACCCTAAACCGTTGTCGTACCCTAAACTGTCCCCTAAACCGTCCCCGTCCCCGTCCCCTAACCCTAACACTAACCCTAACCCTTACCCGAAGCCTTACCCTAACCCGTCCCGTAATCCTAACCCGTTCGCTAACACTAACCGCTACCCTAACACGTACGCTCACCCTAAAGAGTTGTCGTACCCTAACCTGTCCCCTAAACCATCCCCGTCCCCTAACCCTAACTCTAACCCTACCCCTAAACCTAACCCTTACCCGAAGCCTTACCCTAACCCGGCCCCTAATCCTAACCCGTACGCTAACACTAAACCATACCCTAACACGTACGCTCACCCTAAACCGTTGTCGTACCCTAACCTGTCCCATAAACCGTCCCCGTCCCCTAACCCTAACCCTAACCCTAACCCTAACACTAACCCTTACCCGAAGCCTTACACTTACCCGTCCCGTAATCCTAACACGTATGCTAACACTAACACGTACCCTAACACGTACGCTCACCCTAAACCGTTGTCGTAACCTAACCTGTCCCCTAAACCGTCCCCGTCCCCTAACACTAACCCTAACCCTAACCCTAACCCTTACCCGAAGCCTTACCCTAACCCGTCCCCTAATCCTAACCCGTACGCTAACACTAACCCGTACTCTAACACGTACGCTCACCCTAAACCGTTGTCGTACCCTAACCTGTCCCCTAAACCGTCCCCGTCCCCTAACCCTAACCCTAACCCTAACCCTAACCCTTAACCGAAGCCTTACACTAACCCGTCCCCTAATCCTAACCCGTACGCTAACACTAA
Source organism: Phocoena phocoena (assembly GCF_963924675.1). Taxonomy (NCBI): domain Eukaryota; kingdom Metazoa; phylum Chordata; class Mammalia; order Artiodactyla; family Phocoenidae; genus Phocoena; species Phocoena phocoena. Next base: position 106,461 of record NC_089235.1, read on the forward strand.
CCCGTACCCTAACACGTACGCTCACCCTAAACCGTTGTCGTAACCTAACCTGTCCCCTAAACCGTACCCATCCCCTAACCCTAACCCTAACCCTACCCCTAACACTAACCCTTACCCGAAGCCTTGCGCTAACCCATCCCCTAATCCTAACCCGTACTCTAACACTAAGCCATACCCTAACACGTACGCTCACGGTAAACTGTTGTCGTACCCTAAACTGTCCCCTAAACCGTCCCCGTCCCCTAACCCTAACCCTAACCCTACCCCAAACCCTAACCCTTACCCGAAGCCTTACCCTAACCCATCCCCTAATCTTAACCTGTACTATAACACTAACCCGTACCCTAACACGTACGCTCACCCTAAACCGTTGTCGTACCCTAACCTGTGCCCTAAACCGTCCCCGTCCCCTAACCCTAACCCTAATCCTAACCCGTACCCGAAGCCTTACACTAACCCGTCCCCTAATTCTAACCCGTACGCTAACACTAACCCGTACCCTAACAAGTACGCTCACCCAAAATCGTTTTTGTACCCTAACCTGTCCCCTAAACCGTCCCCGTCCCCTAACCCTAACCCTAACCCTAACCCTAAACCTATCCCTTACCCGAAGCCTTACCCTCACCCTTCCCCTAATTCTAACCCGTACGCTAACACTAACCGGTACCCTAACACGTACGCTCACCGTAAACCGTTGTCGTACCCTAACCTGTCCCCTAAACAGTCCCCATCCCCTAACCCTAACCCTAACCCTAACCCTAACCCTAAACCTAACCCTTACCCGGAGCCTTACGCTAACTTGTCCCTTAATCCTAAACCGTACGCTAACACGAACACGTACCCTAACACGTACGCTCTCCCTAAACTGTTGTCGTACCCTTACCTGTCCTCTAAACCGTCCCGTCCCCTAACCCTAACACTAACCCTAACCCTAACCCTTAACCGAAGCCTTACACTAACCCGTCCCCTAATCCTAACCCGTACGCTAACACTAACCCGTACCCTAACACGTACGCTCACCCTAAACCGTTGTCGTACCCTAACCTGTCCCCTAAACCGTCCCCGTCCCCTAACCCTAACCCTAACCCTACCCCTAACCCTAACCCTTACCCAAAGCCTTACCCTAACCCGTCCCATAATCCTAACCCTTACTCTAACACTAACCCATACCCTAACATGTACGCTCACCCTAAATCGTTGTCGTACCCTAACCTGTCCCCTAAACCGTCCCCGTCCTCTAACCCCAACCCTAACCCTAATCCTAACCCTTACCCGAAGCCTTACACTAACCCGTCCCCTAATCCTAACCCGTACGCTAACACTAACCCGTACCCTAACACGTACGCTCACCCTAAACCGTTGTCGTACCCTAACCTGTCCCCTAAACCGTACCCATTCCCTAACCCTAACCCTAAACCTACCCCTAACACTAACCCTTACCCGAAGCCTTACGCTAACCAGTCCCCTAATCCTAACCCGCACTCTAACACTAACCCATACCCTAACACGTACGCTCACCCTAAACTGTTGTCGTACCCTAACCTGTCCCCTAAGCCGTCCCCGTCCCCTAACCCTAACCCTAACCCTAACCCTAACCCTAACCCTTACCCGAAGCGTTAACCTAACCCGTCCCCTAATCCTAACCCGTACGCTAACACTAACCCGTACCCTAACACGTACGCTCACCCTAAACCGTTGTCGTACTCTAACCGGTCCCCTAAACCGTCCCCGTCCCCTAACGCTAACCCTAACCCTAACCCTACACCTAACCGTTACCCGAAGCCTTACACCCTCCCGTACCCTAATTCTAGCCCGTACGCTAACACTAACCGGTACCCTAACACGTACGCTCACCGTAAACCGTTGTCGTACCCTAACCTGTCCCCTAAACAGTCCCCATCCCCTAACCCTAACCCTAACCCTAACCCTAACCCTAAACCTAACCCTTACCCGGAGCCTTACGCTAACTTGTCCCATAATCCTAACCCGTACGCTAACACGAACACGTACCCTAACACGTACGCTCTCCCTAAACTGTTGTCGTACCCTTACCTGTCCTCTAAACCGTCCCCGTCCCCTAACCCTAACACTAACCCTAACCCTAACACTTACCCGAAGCCTTACCCTAACCCGTCCCCTAATCCAAACCAGTACGCTAACACTAACCGGTACCCTAACACGTATGCTCACCGTAAACTGTTGTCGTTTCCTAACCTGTCCCCTAAACCGTCCCCGTCCCCTAACCCTAACCCTAACCCTACCCCTAACCCTAACCCTTACCCAAAGCCTTACCCTAACCCGTCCCCTAATCCTAACCCTTACTCTACCACTAACCCATACCCTAACACGTACGCTCACCCTAAACCGTTGTCGTACCCTAACCTGTCCCCTAAACCGTCCCCGTCCCCTAACCCCAACCCTAAACCTAAACCTAACCCTTACCCGAAGCCGTACCCTAACCCGTCCCCTAATCCTAACCCGTACGCTAACACTAACCCGTACCCTAACACGTACGCTCACCCTAAACCGTTGTCGTACACTAACCTGTCCACTAAACCGTACCCATTCCCTAACCCTAACCCTAAACCTACCCCTAACACTAACCCTTACCCGAAGCCTTACGCTAACCAGTCCCCTAATCCTAACCCTCACTCTAACACTAACCCATACCCTAACACGTACGCTCACCCTAAACTGTTGTCGTATACTAACCTGTCCCCTAAACCGTCCCCGTCCCCTAACCCTAACCCTAACCCTAACCCTAACCCTAACCATTACCCGAAGCCTTACCCTAACCCGTCCCCTAATCCTAACCCGTACGCTAACAATAACCGGTACCCTAACACGTATGCTCACCCTAAACCGTTGTCGTACCCTAACCTGTCCCCTAAACAGTCCCCGTCCCCTAACCCTAACCCTAACCCTACCCCTAACCCTAATCCTTACCCGAAGCCTTCCCCTAACCCGTCCCCTATTCCTAACCCGTACGCTAACACTAACCCCTACCCTAACACGTACGCTCACCGTAAACCGTTGTCGTACCCTAACCTGTCCCCTAAATCGTCCCCGTCCCCTAACCCTAACCCTAACCCTAACCCTAACCCTAACCCTAACCCTTACCCGAAGCCTTACCCTAACCCGTCCCCTAATCCTAAACCGTACGCTAACACGAACCCGTACCCTAACACTTACACTCACCCTAAACTGTTGTCGTACACTTACCTGTCCTCTAAACAGTCCCCGTCCCCTAACCCTAACACTAACCCTAACCCTAACCCTTACCCGAAGCCTTACCCTAAACCGTCCCCTAATCCAAACCCGTACGCTAACACTAACCGGTACCCTAACACGTATGCTCACCCTAAACTGTTGTCGTACCCTAACCTGTCCCCTAAACCGTCCCCGTCCCCTAACCCTAACCCTAACCCTACCCCTAACCCTAACCCTTACCCAAAGCCTTACCCTAACCCGTCCCCTAATCCTAACCCTTACTCTAACACTAACCCATACCCTAACACGTACGCTCACCCTAAACCGTTGTCGTACCCTAACCTGTCCCCTAAACCGTCCCCGTCCCCGTCCCCTAACCCTAACCCTACCCCTAACCCTAATCCTTACCCGAAGCCTTCCCCTAACCCGTCCCCTAATCCTAACCCGTACGCTAACACTAACCCGTACCCTAACACGTACGCTCACCGTAAACCATTGTCGTACCCTAACCTGTCCCCTAAACCGTCCCCGTCCCCTAACCCTAACCCTAACCCTAACCCTAACCCTTACCCGAAGCCTTCCCCTAACCCGTCCCCTAATCCTAACACGTACGCTAACACTAACCCGTACCCTAACATGTACGCTCACCCTAAACCGTTGTCGTACACTAACCTGTCCACTAAACCGTCCCCGTCCCCTAACCCTAACACTAACCCTAAACCTAACACTTACCCGAAGCATTACCTTAACCCGTCCCCTAATCCAAACCCGTACGCTAACACTAACCGGTACCCTAACACGTATGCTCACCCTAAATCGTTGTCGAACCCCAACCTGTCCCCTAAACCGTCCCAGTCCCCTAACCCTAACCCTAACCCTACACCTAACCCTAACCCTTACCCAAAGCCTTACCCTAACCCGTATCCTAAACCTAATCCTTACTCCAACACTAACCCGTACCCTAACACGAACGCACACCCTAAACCTTTGTCGTACCCTAACCTGTCCCATAAACCGTCCCCGTCCCCTAACCCTAACCCTAACCCTTACCCGAAGCCTTGCTCTAACCCTTCGCCTAATCCTAACCCGTACGCTAACACTAACCTGTACCCTAACACGTATGCTCACCGTAAACCGCTGTCGTACCCTAACCTGTCCCCTAAACCGTCCCCTTCCCCTAACCCTAACCCTAACCCTAACCCTAACCCTAACCCTTACCCGAAGCCTTACCATAACCCGTCCCCTAATCCTAAACCGTACGCTAACACGAACCCGTACCCTAACACGTACGCTCACCCTAAACTGTTGTCGTACCCTTACCTGTCCTCTAAACCGTCCCCGTCCCCTAACGCTAACACTAAACCTAACCCTAACCCTTACCCGAAGCCTTACCCTAAACCGTCCCCTAATCCACACCCGTACGCTAACACTAACCGGTACCCTAACACGTATGCTCACCCTAAACTGTTGTCGTACCCTAACCTGTCCCCTAAACCGTCCCCGTCCCCTAACCCTAACCCTAACCCTACCCCTAAACCTAACCCTTACCCAAAGCCTTACCCTAACCCGTCCCCTAATCCTAACCCTTACTCTAACACTAACCCGTACCCTAACACGTACGCTCACCCTAAACCGTTTTCGTACCCTAACCTGTCCCCTAAACCGTCCCCGTCCCCTAACCCTAACCCTAACCCTACCCCTAACCCTAATCCTTACCCGAAGCCTTCCCCTAACCCGTCCCCTAATCCTAACCCGTACGCTAACACTAACCCCTACCCTAACACGTACGCTCACCGTAAAGCATTGTCGTACCCTAACCTGTCCCCTAAACCGCCCCGGTCCCCTAACCCTAACCCTAACCCTAACCCTAACCCTAACCCTAACCCTTACCCGAAGCCTTACCCTAACCCGTCCCCTAATCCTAACCCGTACGCTAACACTAACCCGTACCCTAACATGTACGCTCACCCTAAAGCGTTGTCGTACCCTAACCTGTCCACTAAACCGTCCCCGTCCCCTAACCCTAACACTAACCCTAAACCTAACACTTACCCGAAGCCTTACCTTAACCCGTCCCCTAATCCAAACCCGTACGCTAACACTAACCGGTACCCTAACACGTATGCTCACCCTAAACCGTTGTCGTACACCAACCTGTCCCCTAAACCGTCCCAGTCCCCTAACCCTAACCCTAACCCTACCCCTAACCCTAACCCTTACCCAAAGCCTTACCCTAACCCGTCCCCTAAACCTAATCCTTACTCTAACACTAACCCGTACCCTAACACGAACGGGCACACTAAACCGTTGTCGTACCCTAACCTGTCCCCTAAACCGTCTCCGTCCCCTAACCCTAACCCTAACCCTTACCCGAAGCCTTGCTCTAACCCGTCGCCTAATCCTAACCCGTACGCTAACACTAACCCGTACCCTAACACGTATGCTCACCCTAAACCGTTGTCGTACCCTAACCTGTCCCCTAAACTGTCCCCATCCCCTAACCCTAACCCTAACCCTAACCCTAACCCTAACCCTTACCCGAAGCCTTAACCTAACCCGTCCCCTAATCCTAACCCGTACGCTAACACTAACCCGTACCCTAACACGTACGCTCACCCTAAACCGTTGTTGTACACTAACCTGTCCCCTAAACCGTCCCCGTCCCCTAACCCTAACCCTAACCCTACCCCAAACCCTAACCCTTACCCAAAGCCTTACCCTAACCCGTCCCCTAATCCTAACCCTTACTCTAACAATAACCCGTACCCTAACACGTACGCTCACCCTAAACCGTTGTCGTACCCTAACCTGTCCCCTAAACCGTCCCCGTCCCCGTCCCCTAACCCTAACCCTACCCCTAACTCTAATCCTTACCCGAAGCCTTCCCCTAACCCGTCCCCTAATCCTAACCCGTACGCTAACACTAACCCGTACCCTAACACGTACGCTCACCGTAAACCATTGTCGTACCCTAACCTGTCCCCTAAACCGTCCCCGTCCCCTAACCCTAACCCTAACCCTAACCCTAACCCTTACCCGAAGCCTTACCCTAACCCGTCCCCTAATCCTAACACGTACGCTAACACTAACCCGTACCCTAACATGTACGCTCACCCTAAACCGTTGTCGTACCCTAACCTGTCCACTAAACCGTCCCCATCCCCTAACCCTAACACTAACCCTAAACCTAACACTTACCCGAAGCCTTACCTTAACCCGTCCCCTAATCCAAACCCGTACGCTAACACTAACCGGTACCCTAACACGTATGCTCACCCTAAACCGTTGTCGAAGCCCAACCTGTCCCCTAAACCGTCCCAGTCCCCTAACCCTAACCCTAACCCTACCCCTAACCCTAACCCTTACCCAAAGCCTTACCCTAACCCGTCCCCTAAACCTAATCCTTACTCTAACACTAACCCGTACCCTAACACGAACGCGCACCCTAAACCGTTGTCGTACCGTAACCTGTCCCCTAAACCGTCCCCGTCCCCTAACCCTAACCCTAACCCTAACCCTTACCCGAAGCCTTGCTCTAACCTGTCGCCTAATCCTAACCCGTACGCTAACACTAACCCGTACCCTAACACGTATGCTCACCGTAAACCGTTGTCGTACCCTAACCTGTCCCCTAAACCGTCCCCTTCCCCTAACCCTAACCCTAACCCTAACCCTAACCCTTACCCGAAGCCTTACCCTAACCCGTCCCCTAATCCTAAACCGTACGCTAACACGAACCCGTACCCTAACACGTACGCTCACCCTAAACTGTTGTCGTACCCTTACCTGTCCTCTAAACCGTCCCCGTCCCCTAACCCTAACACTAAACCTAACCCTAACCCTTACCCGAAGCCTTACCCTAAACCGTCCCCTAATCCAAACCCGTACGCTAACACTAACCGGTACCCTAACACGTATGCTCACCCTAAACTGTTGTCGTACCCTAACCTGTCCCCTAAACCGTCCCCGTCCCCTAACCCTAACCCTAACCCTACCCCTAACCCTAACCCTTACCCAAAGCCTTACCCTAACCCGTCCCCTAATCCTAACCCTTACTCTAACACTAACCCGTACCCTAACACGTACGCTCACCCTAAACCGTTTTCGTACCCTAACCTGTCCCCTAAACCGTCCCCGTCCCCTAACCCTAACCCTAACCCTACCCCTAACCCTAATCCTTACCCGAAGCCTTCCCCTAACCCGTCCCCTAATCCTAACCCGTACGCTAACACTAACCCCTACCCTAACACGTACGCTCACCGTAAACCATTGTCGTACCCAAACCTGTCCCCTAAACCGTCCCGGTCCCCTAACCCTAACCCTAACCCTAACCCTAACCCTAACCCTAACCCTTACCCGAAGCCTTACCCTAACCCGTCCCCTAATCCTAACCCTTACGCTAACACTAACCCGTACCCTAACATGTACGCTCACCCTAAAGCGTTGTCGTACCCTAACCTGTCCACTAAACCGTCCCCGTCCCCTAACCCTAACACTAACCCTAAACCTAACACTTACCCGAAGCCTTACCTTAACCCGTCCCCTAATCCAAACGCGTACGCTAACACTAACCGGTACCCTAACACGTATGCTCACCCTAAACCGTTGTCGTACACCAACCTGTCCCCTAAACCGTCCCAGTCCCCTAACCCTAACCCTAACCCTACCCCTAACCCTAACCCTTACCCAAAGCCTTACCCTAACCCGTCCCCTAAACCTAATCCTTACTCTAACACTAACCCGTACCCTAACACGAACGCGCACACTAAACCGTTGTCGTACCCTAACCTGTGCCCTAATCCGTCCCCGTCCCCTAACCCTAACCCTAACCCTTACCCGAAGCCTTGCTCTAACCCGTCGCCTAATCCTAACCCGTACGCTAACACTAACCCGTACCCTAACACGTATGCTCACCCTAAACCGTTGTCGTACCCTAACCTGTCCCCTAAACTGTCCCCATCCCCTAACCCTAACCCTAACCCTAACCCTAACCCTAACCCTTACCCGAAGCCTTAAACTAACCCGTCCCCTAATCCTAAACCGTACGCTAACACTAACCCGTACCCTAACACGTACGCTCACCCTAAACCGTTGTTGTACACTAACCTGTCCCCTAAACCGTCCCCGTCCCCTAACCCTAACCCTACCCCTAACCCTAACCCTTACCCAAAGCCTTACCCTAACCCGTCCCCTAATCCTAACCCTTACTCTAACACTAACCCGTACCCTAACACGTACGCTCACCCTAAACCGTTGTCGTACCCTAACCTGTCCCCTAAACCGTCCCCGTCCCCGTCCCCTAACCCTAACCCTACCCGTAACCCTAATCCTTACCCGAAGCCTTCCCCTAACCCGTCCCCTAATCCTAACCCGTACGCTAACACTAACCCGTACCCTAACACGTACGCTCACTGTAAACCATTGTCGTACCCTAACCTGTCCCCTAAACCGTCCCCGTCCCCTAACCCTAACCCTAACCCTACCCCTAACCCTAATCCTTACCCGAAGCCTTCCCCTAACCCGTCCCCTAATCCTAACCCGTACGCTAACACTAACCCCTACCCTAACACGTACGCTCACCGTAAACCATTGTCGTACCCTAACCTGTCCCCTAAACCGTCCCGGTCCCCTAACCCTAACCCTAACCCTAACCCTAACCCTAACCCTTACCCGAAGCCTTACCCTAACCCGTCCCCTAATCCTAACCCGTACGCTAACACTAACCCGTACCCTAACATGTACGCTCACCCTAAAGCGTTGTTGTACCCTAACCTGTCCACTAAACCGTCCCCGTCCCCTAACCCTAACACTAACCCTAAACCTAACACTTACCCGAAGCCTTACCTTAACCCGTCCCCTAATCCAAACCCGTACGCTAACACTAACCGGTACCCTAACACGTATGCTCACCCTAAAACGTTCTCGTACCCTAACCTGTCCCCTAAACCGTCCCCGTCCCCTAACCCTAACCCTAACCCTTACCCGAAGCCTTACACTAACCCGTCCCCTAATCCTAATCCGTACGCTAACACTAACCCGTACCCTAACAAGTACGCTCACCCTAAAACGTTGTTGTACCCTAACCTGTCCCCTAAACCGTCCCCGTCCCCTAACCCTAACCCTACCCCTAACCCTAACCCTTACCCAAAGCCTTACCCTAACCCGTCCCCTAATCCTAACCCTTACTCTAACACTAACCCATACCCTAACACGTACGCTCACCCTAAACCGTTGTCGTACCCTAACCTGTCCCCTAAACCGTCCCCGTCCCCTAACCCCAACCCTAACCCTAAACCTAACCCTTACCCGAAGCCGTACTCTAACCCGTCCCCTAATCCTAACCCGTACGCTAACACTAACCCGTACCTTAACACGTACGCTCACCCTAAACCGTTGTCGTACACTAACCTGTCCCCTAAACCGTACCCATTCCCTAACCCTAACCCTAAACCTTCCCCTAACACTAACCCTTACCCGAAGCCTTACGCTAACCAGTCCCCTAATCCTAACCCGCACTCTAACACTAACCCATACCCTAACACGTACGCTCACCCTAAACCGTTGTCGTACCCTAACCTGTCCCCTAAACCGTCCCCGTCCCCTAACCCCAACCCTACCCCTAACCCTAATCCTTACCCGAAGCCTTCCCCTAACCCGTCCCCTAATCCTAACCCGTACGCTAACACTAACCCCTACCCTAACACGTACGCTCACCGTAAACCATTGTCGTACCCTAACCTGTCCCCTAAACCGTCCCGGTCCCCTAACCCTAACCCTAACCCTAAACCTAACCCTAACCCTAACCCTTACCCGAAGCCTTACCCTAACCCGTCCCCTAATCCTAACCCGTACGCTAACACTAACCCGTACCCTAACATGTACGCTCACCCTAAAGCGTTGTCGTACCCTAACCTGTCCACTAAACCGTCCCCGTCCCCTAACCCTAACACTAACCCTAAACCTAACACTTACCCGAAGCCTTACCTTAACCCGTCCCCTAATCCAAACCCGTACGCTAACACTAACCGGTACCCTAACACGTATGCTCACCCTAAACCGTTGTCGTACACCAACCTGTCCCCTAAACCGTCCCAGTCCCCTAACCCTAACCCTAACCCTACCCCTAACCCTAACCCTTACCCAAAGCCTTACCCTAACTCGTCCCCAAAACCTAATCATTACTCTAACACTAACCCGTACCCTAACACGAACGCGCACACTAAACCGTTGTCGTACCCTAACCTGTCCCCTAAACTGTCCCCATCCCCTAACCCTAACCCTAACCCTAACCCTAACCCTAACCCTTACCCGAAGCCTTAAACTAACCCGTCCCCTAATCCTAACCCGTACGCTAACACTAACCCGTACCCTAACACGTACGCTCACCCTAAACCGTTGTTGTACACTAACCTGTCCCCTAAACCGTCCCCGTCCCCTAACCCTAACCCTAACCCTACCCCTAACCCTAACCCTTACCCAAAGCCTTACCATAACCCGTCCCCTAATCCTAACCCTTACTCTAACACTAACCCGTACCCTAACACGTACGCTCACCCTAAACCGTTGTCGTACCCTAACCTGTCCCCTAAACCGTCCCCGTCCCCGTCCCCTAACCCTAACCCTACCCCTAACCCTAATCCTTACCCGAAGCCTTCCCCTAACCCGTCCCCTAATCCTAACCCGTACGCTAACACTAACCCGTACCCTAACACGTACGCTCACCGTAAACCATTGTCGTACCCTAACCTGTCCCCTAAACCGTCCCCATCCCCTAACCCTAACACTAACCCTAACCCTAACCCTTACCCGAAGCCTTACCCTAACCCGTCCCCTAATCCTAACACGTACGCTAACACTAACCCGTACCCTAACATGTACGCTCACCCTAAACCGTTGTCGTACCCTAACCTGTCCACTAAACCGTCCCTGTCCCCTAACCCTAACACTAACCCTAAACCTAACACTTACCCGAAGCCTTACTTTAACCCGTCCCCTAATCCAAACCCGTACGCTAACACTAACCGGTACCCTAACACGTATGCTCACCCTAAACCGTTGTCGAACCCCAACCTGTCCCCTAAACCGTCCCAGTCCCCTAACCCTAACCCTAACCCTACCCCTAACCCTAACCCTTACCCAAAGCCTTACCCTAACCCGTCCCCTAAACCTAATCCTTACTCTAACACTAACCCGTACCCTAACACGAACGCGCACCCTAAACCGTTGTCGTACCCTAACCTGTCCCCTAAACCGTCCCCGTCCCCTAACCCTAACCCTAACCCTAACCCTTACCCGAAGCCTTGCTCTAACCCGTCGCCTAATCCTAACCCGTACGCTAACACTAACCCATACCCTAACACGTATGCTCACCGTAAACCGTTGTCGTACCCTAACCTGTCCCCTAAACCGTCCCCTTCCCCTAACCCTAACCCTAACCCTAACCCTAACCCTAACCCTTACCCGAAGCCTTACCCTAACCCGTCCCCTAATCCTAAACCGTACGCTAACACGAACCCGTACCCTAACACGTACGCTCACCCTAAACTGTTGTCGTACCCTTACCTGTCCTCTAAACCGTCCCCGTCCCCTAACCCTAACACTAAACCTAACCCTAACCCTTACCCGAAGCCTTACCCTAAACCGTCCCCTAATCCAAACCCGTACGCTAACACTAACCGGTACCCTAACACGTATGCTCACCCTAAACTGTTGTCGTACCCTAACCTGTCCCCTAAACCGTCCCCGTCCCCTAACCCTAACCCAAACCCTACCCCTAACCCTAACCCTTACCCAAAGCCTTACCCTAACACGTCCCCTAATCCTAACCCTTACTCTAACACTAACCCGTACCCTAACACGTACGCTCACCCTAAACCGTTTTCGTACCCTAACCTGTCCCCTAAACCATCCCCGTCCCCTAACCCTAACCCTAACCCTACCCCTAACCCTAATCCTTACCCGAAGCCTTCCCCTAACCCGTCCCCTAATCCTAACCCGTACGCTAACACTAACCCCTACCCTAACACGTACGCTCACCGTAAAACATTGTCGTACCCTAACGTGTCCCCTAAACCGTCCCGGTCCCCTAACCCTAACCCTAACCCTAACCCTAACCCTAACCCTTACCCGAAGCCTTACCCTAACCCGTCCCCTAATCCTAACCCGTACGCTAACACTAACCGGTACCCTAACACGTATGCTCACCCTAAACCGTTGTCGTACACCAACCTCTCCCCTAAACCGTCCCAGTCCCCTAACCCTAACCCTAACCCTACCCCTAACCCTAACCCTTACCCAAAGCCTTACCCTAACCCGTCCCCTAAACCTAATCCTTACTCTAACACTAACCCGTACCCTAACACGAACGCGCACACTAAACCGTTGTCGTACCCTAACCTGTCCCCTAAACCGTCCCCGTCCCCTAACCCTAACCCTAACCCTTACCCGAAGCCTTGCTCTAACCCGTCGCCTAATCCTAACCCGTACGCTAACACTAACCCGTACCCTAACACGTATGCTCACCCTAAACCGTTGTCGTACCCTAACCTGTCCCCTAAACTGTCCCCATCACCTAACCCTAACCCTAACCCTAACCCTAACCCTAACCCTTACCAGAAGCCTTAACCTAACCCGTCCCCTAATCCTAACCCGTACGCTAACTCTAGCCCGTACCCTAACACGTACGCTCACCCTAAACCGTTGTTGTACACTAACCTGTCCCCTAAACCGTCCCCATCCCCTAACGCTAACCCTAACCCTAACCCTAAACCTAACGGTTACCCGAAGCCTTACCCCCACCCGTACCCTAATTCTAACCCGTACGCTAACACTAACCCGTACCCTAACACGTACGCTCACCCTAAACCGTTGTCGTACCCTAACCTGTCCACTAAACCGTCCCCGTCCCCTAACCCTAACCCTAACCCTAACCCTAACCCTTAACCGAAGCCTTACACTAACCCGTCCCCTAATCCTAACCCGTACGCTAACACTAACCCGTACCGTAACACGTACGCTCACCCTAAACCGTTGTCGTAACCTAACCTGTCCCCTAAACCGTACCCATCCCCTAACCCTAACCCTAACCCTACCCCTAACACTAACCCTTACACGAAGCCTTGCGCTAACCCGTCCCCTAATCCTAACCCGTACTCTAACACTAACCCATACCCTAACACGTACGCTCACCGTAAACTGTTGTCGTACCCTAACCTGTCCCCTAAACCTTCCCCGTCCCCTAACCCTAACCCTAACCCTAACCCTTACCTGAAGCCTTACCCTAACCCGTCCCCTAATCCTAACCCGTACGCTAACACTATCCCGTACCCTAACACGTACGCTCACCGTAAACCGTTGTCGTACCCTAACCTGTCCCCTAAACAGTCCCCATCCCCTAACCCTAACCCTAACGCTAACCCTAACCCTAACCCTAACCCTTACCCGGAGCCTTACACTAACTTGTCCCCTAATCCTAACCCGTACGCTAACACTAACCGGTACCCTAACACGTATGCTCACCGTAAACTGTTGTCGTACCCTAACCTGTCCCCTAAACCGTCCCCGTCCCCTAACCCTAACCCTACCCCTAACCCTAACCCTTACCCAAAGCCTTACCCTAACCCGTCCCCTAATCCTAACCCTTACTCTAACACTAACCCATACCCTAACACGTACGCTCACCCTAAACCGTTGTCGTACCCTAACCTGTCCCCTAAACCGTCCCCGTCCCCTAACCCCAACCCTAACCCTAAACCTAACCCTTACCCGAAGCCGTACGCTAACCCGTCCCCTAATCCTAACCCGTACGCTAACACTAACCCGTACCCTAACACGTACACTCACACTAAACCGTTGTCGTACACTAACCTGTCCCCTAAACCGTACCCATTCCCTAACCCTAACCCTAAACCTACCCCTAACACTAACACTTACCCGAAGCATTACGCTAACCAGTCCCCTAATCCTAACCCGCACTCTAACACTAACCCATACCCTAACACGTACGCTCACCCTAAACTGTTGTCGTATACTAACCTGTCCCCTAAACTGTCCCCGTCCCCTAACCCTAACCCTAACCCTAACCCTAACCCTAACCCTTACCCGAAGCCTTACCCTAACCCGTCCCCTAATCCTAACCCGTACGCTAACAATAACCGGTACCCTAACACGTATGCTCACCCTAAACCGTTGTCGTACCCTAACCTGTCCCCTAAACAGTCCCCGTCCCCTAACCCTAACCCTAACCCTACCCCTAACCCTAATCCTTACCCAAGCCTTCCCCTAACCCGTCCCCTATTCCTAACCCGTACGCTAACACTAACCCGTACCCTAACACGTACGCTCACCGTAAACCGTTGTCGTACCCTAACCTGTCCCCTAAACCGTCCCCGTCCCCTAACCCTAACCCTAACCCTAACCCTAACCCTAACCCTAACCCTTACCCGAAGCCTTACCCTAACCCGTCCCCTAATCCTAAACCGTACGCTAACACGAACCCGTACCCTAACACGTACACTCACCCTAAACTGTTGTCGTACCCTTACCTGTCCTCTAAACCGTCCCCGTCCCCTAACCCTAACACTAACCCTAACCCTAACCCTTACCCGAAGCCTTACCCTAAACCGTCCCCTATTCCAAACCCGTACGCTAACACTAACCGGTACCCTAACACGTATGCTCACCCTAAACTGTTGTCGTACCCTAATCTGTCCCCTAAACCGTCCCTGTCCCCTAACCCTAACCCTAACCCTACCCCTAACCCTAACCCTTACCCAAAGCCTTGCCCTAACCCGTCCCCTAATCCTAACCCTTACTCTAACACTAAACCGTACCCTAACACGTACGCTCACCCTAAACCGTTGTCGTACCCTAACCTGTCCCCTAAACTGTCCCCGTCCCCGTCCCCTAACCCCAACCCTACCCCTAACCCTAATCCTTACCCGAAGCCTTCCCCTAACCCGTCCCCTAATCCTAAGCCGTACGCTAACACTAACCCGTACCCTAACACGTACGCTCACCGTAAACCATTGTCGTACCCTAACCTGTCCCCTAAACCGTCCCCGTCCCCTAACCCTAACCCTAAACCTAACCCTAACCCTAACCCTTACCCGAAGCCTTACCCTAACCCGTCCCCTAATCCTAACCCGTACCCTAACACTAACCCGTACCCTAACATGTACGCTCACCCTAAACCGTTGTCGTACCCTAACCTGTCCACTAAACCGTCCCCGTCCCCTAACCCTAACACTAACCCTAAACCTAACACTTACCCGAAGCCTTACCTTAACCCGTCCCCTAATCCAAACCCGTACGCTAACACTAACCGGTACCCTAACACGTATGCTCACCCTAAACCGTTGTCGTACCCAAAACTGTCCCCTAAACCGTCCCAGTTCCCTAACCCTAACCCTAACCCCAACCCTAACCCTAACCCTTACCCAAAGCCTTACCCTAACCCGTCCCCTAAACCTAATCCTTACTCTAACACTAACCCGTACCCTAACACGAACGCGCACCCTAAACCGTTGTCGTACCCTAACCTGTCCCCTAAACCGTCCCCGTCCCCTAACCCTAACCTTAACCCTAACCCTTACCCGAAGCCTTGGTCTAACCCGTCGCCTAATCCTAACCCGTACACTAACACTAACCCGTACCCTAACACGTACGTTCACCGTAAACCGTTGTCGTACCCTAACCTGTCCACTAAACCGTCCCCGTCCCCTAACCCTAACCCTAACCCTAACCCTAACCCTAACCCTTACCCGAAGCCTTACCCTAACCCGTCCCCTAATCCTAAACCGTACGCTAACACGAACCCGTACCCTAACACGTACGCTCACCCTAAACTGTTGTCGTACCCTTACCTGTCCTCTAAACCGTCCCCGTCCCCTAACCCTAACACTAACCCTAACCCTAACCCTTACCCGAAGCCTTACTCTAAACCGTCCCCTAATCCAAACCCGTACGCTAACACTAACCGGTACCCTAACACGTATGCTCACCCTAAACTGTTGTCGTACCCTAACCTGTCCCCTAAACCGTCCCCGTCCCCTAACCCTAACCCTAACCCTAACACTAACCCTAACCCTTACCCGAAGCCTTACCCTAACCCGTCCCCTAATCCTAACCCGTACGCTAACACTAACCCGTACCCTAACATGTACGCTCACCCTAAACCGTTGTCGTACCCTAACCTGTCCACTATACCGTCCCCGTCCCCTAACCCTAACACTAACCCTAAACCTAACACTTACCCGAAGCCTTACCTTAACCCGTCCCCTAATCCAAACCCGTACGCTAACACTAAGCGGTACCCTAACACGTATGCTCACCCTAAACCGTTGTCGTACACCAACCTGTCCCCTAAACCGTCCCAGTCCCCTAACCCTAAACCTAACCCTACCCCTAACCCTAACACTTACCCAAAGCCTTACCCTAACCCGTCCCCTAAACCTAATCCTTACTCTAACACTAACCCGTACCCTAACACGAACGCGCACACTAAACCGTTGTCGTACCCTAACCTGTCCCCTAAACCGTCCCCGTCCCCTAACCCTAACCCTAACCCTTACCCGAAGCCTTGCTCTAACCCGTCGCCTAATCCTAACCCGTACGGTAACACTAAACCGTACCCTAACACGTATGCTCACCCTAAACCGTTGTCGTACCCTAACCTGTCCCCTAAGCTGTCCCAATCCCCTAACCCTAACCCTAACCCTAACCCTAACCCTAACCCTTACCCGAAGCCTTAACCTAACCCGTCCCCTAATCCTAACCCGTACGCTAACACGAACCCATACCCTAACACGTAAGCTCACCCTAAACCGTTGTTGTACACTAACCTGTCCCCTAAACCGTCCCCGTCCCCTAACGCTAACCCTAACCCTAACCCTAAACCTAACCGTTACCCGAAGCCTTACCCCCACCCGTACCCTAATTCTAACCCGTACGCTAACACTAACCCGTACTCTAACACGTACGCTCACCCTAAACCGTTGTCGTACCCTAACCTGTCCACTAAACCGTCCCCGTCCCCTAACCCTAACCCTAACCCTAACCCTAACCCTTAACCGAAGCCTTACACTAACCCGTCCCCTAATCCTAACCCGTACGTTAACACTAACCCGTACCCTAACACGTACGCTCACCCTAAACCGTTGTCGTAACCTAACCTGTCCCCTAAACCGTACCCATCCCCTAACCCTAACCCTAACCCTAGCCCTAACACTAATCCTTACCCGAAGCCTTGCGCTAACCCGTCCCCTAAACCTAACCCGTACTCTAACTCTAACCCATACCCTAACACGTACGCTCACCGTAAACTGTTGTCGTACACTAACCTGTCCCCTAAACCGTCCCCGTCCCCTAACCCTAAACCTAACCCTAACCCTAACCCTAACCCTTACCTGAAGCCTTACCCTAACCCGTCCCCTAATCCTAAACCGTACGCTAACACTAACCCGTACCCTAACACGTACGCTCACCCTAAACGGTTGTCGTACCCTAACCTGTCCACTAAACCGTCCCCATCCCCTAACCCTAAACCTAACCCTAAACCTAACCCTTACCCGAAGCCTTACACTAACCCGTCCCCTAATCCAAACAAGTACGCTAACACTAACCGGTACCCTAACACGTGCCCTCACCCTAAACCGTTGTCGTACCCTAACCTGTCCCCTAAACCGTCCCCGTCCCCTAACCCTAACCCTAACCCTAACCCTAACCCTTACCCGAAGCCTTACACTAACCCGTCCCCTAATCCTAATCCGTACGCTAACACTAACCCGTACCCTAACAAGTACGCTCACCCTAAATCGTTGTTGTACCATAACCTGTCCCCTAAACCGTCCCCGTCCCCTAACCCTAACCCTAAAACTAACCCTAAACCTATCCCTTACCCGAATCCTTACCCTCACCCGTCCCCTAATTCTAACCCGTACGCTAACACTAACCGGTACCCTAACACGTACGCTCAACGTAAACCGTTGTCGGACCCTAACCTGTCCCCTAAACAGTCCCCATCCCCTAACCCTAACCCTAACCCTAACCCTAACCCTAACCCTAACCCTTACCCGGAGCCTTACCCTAACTTGTCCCCTAATCCTAACCCGTACGCTAACACGAACCCGTACCCTAACACATACGCTCTCCCTAAACTGTTGTCGTACCCTTACCTGTCCTCTAAACCGTCCCCGTCCCCTAACCCTAACACTTACCCTAACCCTAACACTTAGCCGAAGCCTTACCCTAACCCGTCCACTAATGCAAACCCGTACGCTAACACTAACCGGTACCCTAACACGTATGCTCACCGTAAACTGTTGTCGTACCCTAACCTGTCCCCTAAATCGTCCCCGTCCCCGTCCCCTACCCCTAACCCTTCCCCTAACCCTAACCCTTACCCAAAGCCTTACCCTAACCCGTCCCCTAATCCTAACCCTTACTCTAACACTAACCCATACCCTAACACGTACGCTCACCCTAAACCGTTGTCGTACCCTAACCTGTCCCCTAACCGTCCCCGTCCCCTAACCCCAACCCTAACCCTAACCCTAACCCTTACCCGAAGCCGTACCCTAACCCGTCCCCTAATCCTAACCCGTACGCTAACACTAACCCGTACCCTAACACGTACGCTCACCCTAAACCGTTGTCGTACACTAACCTGTCCCCTAAACCGTACCTATTCCCTAACCCTAACCCTAAACCTACCCCTAACACTAACCCTTACCCGAAGCCTTACGCTAACCAGTCCCCTAATCCTAACCCGCACTCTAACACTAACCCATACCCTAACACGTACGCTCACCCTAAACAGTTGTCGTACCCTAACTTGTCCCCTAAACATTCCCCGTCCCCTAACCCTAACCCTAACCCTACCCCTAACCCTAATCCTTACCCGAAGCCTTCCCCTAACCCGTCCCCTATTCCTAACCCGTACGCTAACACTAACCCGTACCCTAACACGTACGCTCACCGTAAACCGTTGTCGTACCCTAACCTGTCCCCTAAACCGTCCCCGTCCCCTAACCCTAACCCTAAACCTAACCCTAACCCTAACCCTAACACTTACCCGAAGCCTTACCCTAACCCGTCCCCTAATCCTAAACCGTACGCTAACACGAACCCGTACCCTAACACGTACACTCACCCTAAACTGTTGTCGTACCCTTACCTGTCCTCTAAACCGTCCCCGTCCCCTAACCCTAACACTAACCCTAACCCTAACCCTTACCCGAAGCCTTACCCTAAACCGTCCCCTATTCCAAACCCGTACGCTAACACTAACCGGTACCCTAACACGTATGCTCACCCTAAACTGTTGTCGTACCCTACCCTGTCAACTAAACCGTCCCCGTCCCCTAACCCTAACCCTAACCCTACCCCTAACCCTAACCCTTACCCAAAGCCTTACCCTAACCCGTCCCCTAATCCTAACCCTTACTCTAACACTAACCCGTACCCTAACACGTACGCTCACCCTAAACCGTTGTCGTACCCTAACCTGTCCCCTAAACTGTCCCCGTCCCTGTCCCCTAACCCTAACCCTACCCCTAACCCTAATCCTTACCCGAAGCCTTCCCCTAACCCGTCCCCTAATCCTAACCCGTACGCTAACACTAACCCGTACCCTAACACATACGCTCACCGTAAACCATTGTCGTACACTAACCTGTCCCCTAAACCGTCCCCGTCCCCTAACCCTAAACCTAACCCTAACCCTAACCCTAACCCTTACCCGAAGCCTTACCCTAACCCGTCCCCTAATCCTAACCCGTACGCTAACACTAACCCGTACCCTAACATGTACGCTCACCCTAAACCGTTGTCGTACCCTAACCTGTCCACTAAACCGTCCCCGTCCCCTAACCCTAACCCTAACCCTAACCCTAACCCTTACCCGAAGCCTTACCCTAACCCGTCCCCTAATCCTAACCCGTACGCTAACACTAACCGGTACCCTAACACGTATGCTCACCCTAAACCGTTGTCGTACCCCAACCTGTCCCCTAAACCGTCCCAGTCCCCTAACCCTAACCCTAACCCTACCCCTAACCCTAACCCTTACCCAAAGCCTTACCCTAACCCGTCCCCTAAACCTAATCCTTACTATAACACTAACCCGTACCCTAACACGAACGCGCAACCTAAACCGTTGTCGTACCCTAACCTGTCCCCTAAACCGTCCCCGTCCCCTAACCCTAACCCTAACCCTAACCCTTACCCGAAGCCTTGCTCTAACTCGTCGCCTAATCCTAACCCGTACGCTAACACTAACCCGTACCCTAACACGTACGCTCACCGTAAACCGTTGTCGTACCCTAACCTGTCCCCTAAACAGTCCCCGTCCCCTAACCCTAACCCTAACCCTAACCCTAACCCTTACCCGAAGCCTTACCCTAACCCGTCCCCTAATCCTAAACCGTACGCTAACACGAACCCGTACCCTAACACGTACGCTCATCCTAAACTGTTGTCGTACCCTTACCTGTCCTCTAAACCGTCCCTGTCCCCTAACCCTAACACTAACCCTAACCCTAACCCTTACCCGAAGTCTTACCCTAAACCGTCCCCTAATCCAAACCCGTACGCTGACACTAATCGGTACCCTAACACGTATGCTCACCCTAAACTGTTGTCGTACCCTAACCTGTCCCCTAAACCGTCCCCGTCCCCTAACCCTAACCCTAACACTACCCCTAACCCTAACCCTTAACCAAAGCCTTACCCTAACCCGTCCCCTAATCCTAAGCCTTACTCTAACACTAACCCGTACCCTAACACGTACGCTCACCCTAAACCGTTGTCGTACCCTAACGTGTCCCCTAAACCGTCCCCGTCCCCTAACCGTAACCCTAACCCTACCCCTAACCCTAATCCTTACCCGAAGCCTTCCCCTAACCCGTCCCCTAATCCTAACCCGTACGATAACACTAACCCCTACCCTAACACGTACGCTCACCGTAAACCATTGTCGTACCCTAACCTGTCCCCTAAACCGTCCCCGTCCCCTAACCCTAACCCTAACCCTAACCCTAACCCTTACCCGAAGCCTTACCCTAACCCGTCCCCTAATCCTAACCCGTACGCTAACACTAACCCGTACCCTAACATGTACGCTCACCCTAAACCGTTGTCGTACCCTAACCTGTCCCCTAAACCGTCCCCGTCCCCTAACCCTAACCCTAACCCTACCCCTAACCCTAACCCTTAACCAAAGCCTTACCCTAACCCGTCCCCTAATCCTAAGCCTTACTCTAACACTAACCCGTACCCTAACACGTACGCTCACCCTAAACCGTTGTCGTACCCTAACGTGTCCCCTAAACCGTCCCCGTCCCCTAACCGTAACCCTAACCCTACCCCTAACCCTAATCCTTACCCGAAGCCTTCCCCTAACCCGTCCCCTAATCCTAACCCGTACGATAACACTAACCCCTACCCTAACACGTACGCTCACCGTAAACCATTGTCGTACCCTAACCTGTCCCCTAAACCGTCCCCGTCCCCTAACCCTAACCCTAACCCTAACCCTAACCCTTACCCGAAGCCTTACCCTAACCCGTCCCCTAATCCTAACCCGTACGCTAACACTAACCCATACCCTAACATGTACGCTCACCCTAAACCGTTGTCGTACCCTAACCTGTCCACTAAACCGTCCCCGTCCCCTAACCCTAACAGTAACCCTAAACCTAACACTTACCCGAAGCCTTACCTTAACCCGTCCCCTAATCCAAACCCGTACGCTAACACTAACCGGTACCCTAAAACGTATGCTCACCCTAAACCGTTGTCGTACCCCAACCTGTCCCCTAAACCGTCCCAGTCCCCTAACCCTAGCCCTAACCCTACCCCTAACCCTAACCCTTACCCAAAGCCTTACCCTAACCCGTCCCCTAAACCTAATCCTTACTCTAACACTAACCCGTACCCTAACACGAACGCGCACACTAAACCGTTGTCGTACCCTAACCTATCCCCTAAACCGTCCCCGTCCCCTAACCCTAACCCTAACCCTTACCCGAAACCTTGCTCTAACCCGTCGCCTAATCCTAACCCGTACGCTAACACTAACCCGTACCCTAACACGTATGCTCACCCTAAACCGTTGTCGTACCCTAACCTGTCCCCTAAACTGTCCCCATCCCCTAACCCTAACCCTAACCCTAACCCTAACCCTAACCCTTACCCGAAGCCTTAACCTAACCCGTCCCCTAAACCTAACCTGTACGCTAACACTAACCCTTACCCTAACACGTACGCTCACCCTAAACCGCTGTTGTACACTAACCTGTCCCCTAAACCGTCCCCGTCCCCTAACGCTAACCCTAACCCTAACCCTAAACCTAACCGTTACCCGAAGCCTTACCCCCACCCGTACCCTAATTCTAACCCGTACGCTAACACTAACCCGTACCCTAACACGTACGCTCACCCTAAACCGTTGTCGTACCCTAACCTGTCCCCTAAACCGTCCCCGTCCCCGTCCCCGTCCCCTAACCCTAACCCTAACCCTAACCCTTACCCGAAGGCTTACACTTACCCGTCCCCTAATCCTAACTCGTATGCTAACACTAACACGTACCGTAACACGTACGCTCACCCTAAACCGTTGTCCTACCCTAACCTGTCCCCTAAACCGTCCCCATCCCCTAACACTAACCCTAACCCTAACCCTAACCCTAACCTTTACCCGAAGCCTTACCCTAACCCGTCCCCTATTCCTAACCCGTACGCTAACAATAACCCGTACCCTAACACGTATGCTCTCCCTAAACCGTTGTCGTACCCTAAACTGTCCCCTAAACCGTCCCCGTCCCCTAACGCTAACCGTAAACCTAACCCTAACCGTTAACCGAAACCTTACACTAACCCGTCCCCTAATCCTAAACCGTACGCTAACACTAACCCGTACCGTAACACGTACGCTCACCCTAAACCATTGTCGTAACCTAACCTGTCCCCTAAACCGTACCCGTCCCCTAACCCTAACCCTAACCCTACCCCTAACACTAACACTTACCCGAAGCCTTGGGCTAACCCGTCCCCTAATCCTATCCCGTACTCTAACACTAACCCATACCCTAACACGTACGCTCACCGTAAACTGTTGTCGTACCCTAACCTGTCCCCTAAACCGTCCCCGTCCCCTAACCCTAACCCTAACCCTAACCCTTACGTGAAGCCTTACCCGAACCCGTCCCCTAATCCTAAACCGTACGCTAACACTAACCCGTACCCTAACACGTACGCTCACCCTAAACAGTTGTCGTACCCTAACCTGTCCCCTAAACCGTCCCCGTCCCCTAACCCTAACACTAACCCTAACCCTAACCCTTACCTGAAGCCTTACCCTAACCCGTCCCCTAATCCTAACCCGTACGCTAACACTAACCCCTACCCTAACAAGTACGATCACCCTAAATCGTTGTTGTACCCTAACCTGTCCCCTAAACCGTCCCCGTCCCCTAACCCTAACCCTAACCCTAACCCTAACCCTAACCCTTACCCGAAGCCTTACTGTAACCCGTCCCCTAATCCTAACCCGTACGCTAACACTAACCCGTACCCTAACACGTACGCTCACCCTAAACCGTTGTCGTACCCTAACCTGTCCACTAAACCGTCCCCGTCCCCTAACCCTAACCCTAACCCTAACCCTAACCCTTAACCGAAGCCTTACACTAACCCGTCCCCTAATCCTAACCCGTACGTTAACACTATCCCGTACCCTAACACGTACGCTCACCCTAAACCGTTGTCGTAACCTAACCTGTCCCCTAAACCGTACCCATCCCCTAACCCTAACCCTAACCCTAGCCCTAACACTAACCCTTACCCGAAGCCTTGCGCTAACCCGTCCCCTAATCCTAACCCGTACTCTAACTCTAACCCATACCCTAACACGTACGCTCACCGTAAACTGTTGTCGTACCCTAACCTGTCCCCTAAACCGTCCCCGTCCCCTAACCCTAAACCTAACCCTAATCCTAACCCTAACCCTTACCTGAAGCCTTACCCTAACCCGTCCCCTAATCCTAACCCGTACGCTAACACTAACCCGTACCGTAACACGTACGCTCACCCTAAACGGTTGTCGTACCCTAACCTGTCCACTAAACCGTCCCCATCTCCTAACCCTAAACCTAACCCTAAACCTAACCCTTACCCGAAGCCTTACCCTAACCCGTCCCCTAATCCAAACAAGTACGCTAACACTAACCGGTACCCTAACACGTGCCCTCACCCTAAACCGTTGTCGTACCCTAACCTGTCCCCTAAACCGTCCCCGTCCCCTAACCCTAACCCTAACCCTAACCCTAACCCTTACCCGAAGCCTTACACTAACCCGTCCCCTAATCCTAATCCGTACGCTAACACTAACCCGTACCCTAACAAGTACGCTCACACTAAATCTTTGTTGTACCATAACCTGTCCCCTAAACCGTCCCCGTCCCTTAACCCTAACCCTAACCCTAACCCTAAACCTATCCCTTACCCGAATCCTTACCCTCACCCGTCCCCTAATTCTATCCCGTACGCTAACACTAACCGGTACCCTAACACGTACGCTCATCGTAAACAGTTGTCGTACCCTAACCTGTCCCCTAAACAGTCCCCATCCCATAACCCTAACCCTAACCCTAACCCTAACCCTAACCCTTACCCGGAGCCTTACCCTAACTTGTCCCCTAATCCTAACCCGTACGCTAACACGAACCCGTACCCTAACACATACGCTCTCCCTAAACTGTTGTCGTACCCTTACCTGTCCTCTAAACCGTCCCCGTCCCCTAACCCTAACACTAACCCTAACCCTAACACTTACCCGAAGCCTTACCCTAACCCGTCCCCTAATGCAAACCCGTACGCTAACACTAACCGGTACCCTAACACGTATGCTCACCGTAAACTGTTGTCGTACCCTAACCTGTCCCCTAAACCGTCCCCGTCCCCGTCCCCTAACCCTAACCCTTCCCCTAACCCTAACCCTTACCCAAAGCCTTACCCTAACCCGTCCCCTAATCCTAACCCTTACTCTAACACTAACCCATACCCTAACACGTACGCTCATCCTAAACCGTTGTCATACCCTAACCTGTCCCCTAACCGTCCCCGTCCCCTAACCCCAACCCTAACCCTAACCCTAACCCTTACCCGAAGCCGTACCCTAACCCGTCCCCTAATCCTAACCCGTACGCTAACACTAACCCGTACCCTAACACGTACGCTCACCCTAAACCGATGTCGTACACTAACCTGTCCCCTAAACCGTACCCATTCCCTAACCCTAACCCTAAAGCTACCCCTAACACTAACCCTTACCCGAAGCCTTACGCTAACCAGTCCCCTAATCCTAACCCGCACTCTAACACTAACCCATACCCTAACACGTACGCTCACCCTAAACTGTTGTCATATACTAACCTGTCCCCTAAACCGTCCCCGTCCCCTAACCCTAACCCTAACCCTAACCCTAACCCTAACACTTACCCGAAGCCTTACCCTAACCCGTCCCCTAATCCTAACCCGTACGCTAACGATAACCGGTACCCTAACACGTATGCTCACCCTAAACAGTTGTCGTACTCTAACTTGTCCCCTAAACATTCCCCGTCCCCTAACCCTAACCCTAACCCTACCCCTAACCCTAATCCTTACCCGAAGCCTTCCCCTAACCCGTCCCCTATTCCTAACACGTACGCTAACACGAACCCGTACCCTAACACGTACGCTCACCGTAAACCGTTGTCGTACCCTAACCTGTCCCCTAAACCGTCCCCGTCCCCTACCCCTAACCCTAACCCTAACCCTAACCCTAACCCTAACACTTACCCGAAGCCTTACCCTAACCCGTCCCCTAATCCTAAACCGTACGCTAACACGAACCCGTACCCTAACACGTACACTCACCCTAAACTGTTGTCGTACCCTTACCTGTCCTCTAAACCGTCCCCGTCCCCTAACCCTAACACTAACCCTAACCCTAACCCTTACCCGAAGCCTTACCCTAAACCGTCCCCTGTTCCAAACCCGTACGCTAACACTAACCGGTACCCTAACACGTATGCTCACCCTAAACTGTTGTCGTACCCTACCCTGTCAACTAAACCGTCCCCGTGCCCTAACCCTAACCCTAACCCTACCCCTAACCCTAACCCTTACCCAAAGCCTTACCCTAACCCGTCCCCTAATCCTAACCCTTACTCTAACACTAACCCGTACCCTAACACGTACGCTCACCCTAAACCGTTGTCGTACCCTAACCTGTCCCCTAAACTGTCCCCGTCCACGTCCCCTAACCCTAACCCTACCCCTAACCCTAATCCTTACCCGAAGCCATCCCCTAACCCGTCCCCTAATCCTAACCCGTACGCTAACACTAACCCGTACCCTAACACGTACGCTCACCGTAAACCATTGTCGTACCCTAACCTGTCCCCTAAACCGTCCCCGTCCCCTAACCCTAACCCTAACCCTAACCCTAACCCTAACCCTTACCCGAAGCCTTACCCTAACCCGTCCCCTAATCCTAACCCGTACGCTAACACTAACCCGTACCCTAACATGTACGCTCACCCTAAACCGTTGTCGTACCCTAACCTGTCCACTAAACCGTCCTCGTCCCCTAACCCTAACACTAACCCTAAACCTAACACTTACCCGAAGCCTTAACTTAACCCGTCCCCTAATCCAAACCCGTACGCTAACACTAACCGGTACCCTAACACGTATGCTCACCCTAAACCGTTGTCGTACCCCAACCTGTCCCCTAAACCGTCCCAGTCCCCTAACCCTAACCCTAACCCTACCCCTAACCCTATCCCTTACCCAAAGCCTTACCCTAACCCGTCCCCTAAACCTAATCCTTACTATAACACTAACCCGTACCCTAACACGAACGCGCAACCTAAACCGTTGTCGTACCCTAACCTGTCCCCTAAACCGTCCCCGTCCCCTAACCCTAACCCTAACCCTAACCCTTACCCGAAGCCTTGCTCTAACCCGTCGCCTAATCCTAACCCGTACGCTAACACTAACCCGTACCCTAACACGTACGCTCACCGTAAACCGTTGTCGTACCCTAACCTGTCCCCTAAACCGTCCCCGTCCCCTAACCCTAACCCTGACCCTAACCCTAACCCTAACCCTTACCCGAAGCCTTACCCTAACCCGTCCCCTAATCCTAAACCGTACGCTAACACGAACCCGTACCCTAACACGTACGCTCACCCTAAACTGTTGTCGTATCCTTACCTGTCCTCTAAACCGTCCCTGTCCCCTAACCCTAACACTAACCCTAACCCTAACCCTTACCCGAAGCCTTACCCTAAACCGTCCCCTAATCCAAACCCGTACGCTAACACTATCCGGTACCCTAACACGTATGCTCACCCTAAACTGTTGTCGTACCCTAACCTGTCCCCTAAACCGTCCCCGTCCCCTAACCCTAACCCTAACCCTACCCCTAACCCTAACCCTTACCCAAAGCCTTACCCTAACCCGTCCCCTAATCCTAAGCCTTACTCTAACACTAACCCGTACCCTAACACCTACGCTCACCCTAAACCGTTGTCGTACCCTAACCTGTCCCCTAAACCGTCCCCGTCCCCTAACCCTAACCCTAACCCTACCCCTAACCCTAATCCTTACCCGAAGCCTTCCCCTAACCCGTCCCCTAATCCTAACCCGTACGATAACACTAACCCCTACCCTAACACGTACGCTCACCGTAAACCATTGTCGTACCCTAACCTGTCCCCTAAACCGTCCCCGTCCCCTAACCCTAACCCTAACCCTAACCCTAACCCTTACCCGAAGCCTTACCCTAACCCGTCCCCTAATCCTAACCCGTACGCTAACACTAACCCGTACCCTAACATGTACGCTCACCCTAAACCGTTGTCGTACCCTAACCTGTCCACTAAACCGTCCCCGTCCCCTAACCCTAACAGTAACCCTAAACTTAACACTTACCCGAAGCCTTACCTTAACCCGTCCCCTAATCCAAACCCGTACGCTAACACTAACCGGTACCCTAACACGTATGCTCACCCTAAACCGTTGTCGTACCCCAACCTGTCCCCTAAACCGTCCCAGTCCCCTAACCCTAACCCTAACCCTACCCCTAACCCTAACCCTTACCCAAAGCCTTACCCTAACCCGTCCCCTAAACCTAATCCTTACTCTAACACTAACCCGTACCCTAACACGAACGCGCACACTAAACCGTTGTCGTACCCTAACCTATCCCCTAAACCGTCCCCGTCCCCTAACCCTAACCCTAACCCTTACCCGAAACCTTGCTCTAACCCGTCGCCTAATCCTAACCCGTACGCTAACACTAACCCGTACCCTAACACGTATGCTCACCCTAAACCGTTGTCGTACCCTAACCTGTCCCCTAAACTGTCCCCATCCCCTAACCCTAACCCTAACCCTAACCCTAACCCTAACCCTTACCCGAAGCCTTAACCTAACCCGTCCCCTAAACCTAACCCGTACGCTAACACTAACCCTTACCCTAACACGTACGCTCACCCTAAACCGTTGTTGTACACTAACCTGTCCCCTAAACCGTCCCCGTCCCCTAACGCTAACCCTAACCCTAAACCTAACCGTTACCCGAAGCCTTACCCCCACCCGTAGCCTAATTCTAAACCGTACGCTAACACTAACCTGTACCCTAACACGTACGCTCACCCTAAACCGTTGTCGTACCCTAACCTGTCCCCTAAACCGTCCCCGTCCCCGTCCCCGTCCCCTAACCCTAACCCTAACCCTAACCCTTACCCGAAGGCTTACACTTACCAGTCCCCTAATCCTAACTCGTATGCTAACACTAACACGTACCCTAACACGTACGCTCACCCTATACCGTTGTCCTACCCTAACCTGTCCCCTAAACCGTCCCCGTCCCCTAACACTAACCCTAACCCTAACCCTAACCCTAACCTTTACCCGAAGCCTTACCCTAACCCGTCCCCTATTCCTAACCCGTACGCTAACACTAACTTGTACCCTAACACGTACGCTCTCCCTAAACCGTTGTTGTACCCTAAACTGTCCCCTAAACCGTCCCTGTCCCCTAACGCTAACCGTAAACCTAACCCTAACCGTTAACCGAAGCCTTACACTAACCCGTCCCCTAATCCTAAACCGTACGCTAACACTAACCCGTACCTTAACAAGTACGCTCACCCTAAACCATTGTCGTAACCTAACCTGTCCCCTAAACCGTACCCATCCCCTAACCCTAACCCTAACCCTACCCCTAACACTAACACGTACCCGAAGCCTTGGGCCTACCCGTCCCCTAATCCTATCCCGTACTCTAACACTAACCCATACCCTAACACGTACGCTCACCGTAAACCGTTGTCGTACCCTAACCTGTCCACTAAACCGTCCCCGTCCCCTAACCCTAACCCTAACCCTACCCCTAACCCTAACCCTTACCCAAAGCCTTACCATAACCCGTCCCCTAATCCTAACCCTTACTCTAACACTAACCCGTACCCTAACACGTACGCTCACCCTAAACCGTTTTCGTACACTAACCTGTCCCCTAAACCGTCCCCGTCCCCTAACCCTAACCCTAACCCTACCCCTAACCCTAATCCTTACCCGAAGCCTTCCCCTAACCCGTCCCCTAATCCTAACCCGTACGCTAACACTAACCCCTACCCTAACACGTACGCTCACCGTAAACCATTGTCGTACCCTAACCTGTCCCCTAAACCGTCCCGGTCCCCTAACCCTAACCCTAACCCTAACCCTAACCCTAACCCTAACCCTTACCCGAAGCCTTACCCTAACCCGTCCCCTAATCCTAACCCGTACGCTAACACTAACCCGTACCCTAACATGTACGCTCACCCTAAAGCGTTGTCGTACCCTAACCTGTCCACTAAACCGTCCCCTTCCCCTAACCCTAACACTAACCCTAAACCTAACACTTACCCGAAGCCTTACCTTAACCCGTCCCCTAATCCAAACCCGTACGCTAACACTAACCGGTACCCTAACACGTATGCTCACCCTAAACCGTTGTCGTACACCAACCTGTCCCCTAAACCGTCCCAGTCCCCTAACCCTAACCCTAACCCTACCCCTAACCCTAACCCTTACCCAAAGCCTTACCCTAACCCGTCCCCTAAACCTAATCCTTACTCTAACACTAACCCGTACCCTAACACGAACGCGCACACTAAACCGTTGTCGTACCCTAACCTGTGCCCTAATCCGTCCCCGTCCCCTAACCCTAACCCTAACCCTTACCCGAAGCCTTGCTCTAACCCGTCGCCTAATCCTAACCCGTACGCTAACACTAACCCGTACCCTAACACGTAAGCTCACCCTAAACCGTTGTCGTACCCTAACCTGTCCCCTAAACTGTCCCCATCCGCTAACCCTAACCCTAACCCTAACCCTAACCCTAACCCTTACCCGAAGCCTTAAACTAACCCGTCCCCTAATCCTAAACCGTACGCTAACACTAACCCGTACCCTAACACGTACGCTCACCCTAAACTGTTGTTGTACACTAACCTGTCCCCTAAACCGTCCCCGTCCCCTAACCCTAACCCTACCCCTAACCCTAACCCTTACCCAAAGCCTTACCCTAACCCGTCCCCTAATCCTAACCCTTACTCTAACACTAACCCGTACCCTAACACGTACGCTCACCCTAAACCGTTGTCGTACCCTAACCTGTCCCCTAAACCGTCCCCGTCCCCGTCCCCTAACCCTAACCCTACCCCTAACCCTAATCCTTACCCGAAGCCTTCCCCTAACCCGTCCCCTAATCCTAACCCGTACGCTAACACTAACCCGTACCCTAACACGTACGCTCACTGTAAACCATTGTCGTACCCTAACCTGTCCCCTAAACCGTCCCCGTCCCCTAACCCTAACCCTAACCCTAACCCTAACCCTTACCCGAAGCCTTACCCTAACCCGTCCCCTAATCCTAACACGTACGCTAACACTAACCCGTACCCTAACATGTACGCTCACCGTAAACCGTTGTCGTACCCTAACCTGTCCACTAAACCGTCCCTGTCCCCTAACCCTAACACTAACCCTAAACCTAACACTTACCCGAAGCCTTACCTTAACCCGACACCTAATCCAAACCCGTACGCTAACACTAACCGGTACCCTAACACGTATGCTCACCCTAAACCGTTGTCGAACCCCAACCTGTCCCCTAAACCGTCCCAGTCCCCTAACCCTAACCCTAACCCTACCCCTAACCCTAACCCTTACCCAAAGCCTTACCCTAACCCGTCCCCTAAACCTAATCCTTACTCTAACACTAACCCATACCCTAACACGAACGCGCACCCTAAACCGTTGTCGTACCCTAACCTGTCCCCTAAACCGTCCCCGTCCCCTAACCCTAACCCTAACCCTAACCCTTACCCGAAGCCTTGCTCTAACCCGTCGCCTAATCCTAACCCGTACGCTAACACTAACCCGTACCCTAACACGTATGCTCACCGTAAACCGTTGTCGTACCCTAACCTGTCCCCTAAACCGTCCCCTTCCCCTAACCCTAACCCTAACCCTAACCCTAACCCTAACCCTTACCCGAAGCCTTACCCTAACCCGTCCCCTAATCCTAAACCGTACGCTAACACGAACCCGTACCCTAACACGTACGCTCACCCTAAACTGTTGTCGTACCCTTACCTGTCCTCTAAACCGTCCCCGTCCCCTAACCCTAACACTAAACCTAACCCTAACCCTTACCCGAAGCCTTACCCTAAACCGTCCCCTAATCCAAACCCGTACGCTAACACTAACCGGTACCCTAACACGTATGCTCACCCTAAACTGTTGTCGTACCCTAACCTGTTCCCTAAACCGTCCCCGTCCCCTAACCCTAACCCTAACCCTACCCCTAACCCTAACCCTTACCCAAAGCCTTACCCTAACCCGTCCCCTAATCCTAACCCTTACTCTAACACTAACCCGTACCCTAACACGTACGCTCACCCTAAACCGTTTTCGTACACTAACCTGTCCCCTAAACCGTCCCCGTCCCCTAACCCTAACCCTAACCCTACCCCTAAGGCTAATCCTTACCCGAAGCCTTCCCCTAACCCGTCCCCTAATCCTAACCCGTACGCTAACACTAACCCCTACCCTAACACGTACGCTCACCGTAAACCATTGTCGTACCCTAACCTGTCCCCTAAACCGTCCCGGTCCCCTAACCCTAACCCTAACCCTAACCCTAACCCTAACCCTTACCCGAAGCCTTACCGTAACCCGTCCCCTAATCCTAACCCGTACGCTAACACTAACCCGTACCCTAACATGTACGCTCACCCTAAAGCGTTGTCGTACCCTAACCTGTCCACTAAACCGTCCCCGTCCCCTAACCCTAACACTAACCCTAAACCTAACACTTACCCGAAGCCTTACCTTAACCCGTCCCCTAATCCAAACCCGTACGCTAACACTAACCGGTACCCTAACACGTATGCTCACCCTAAACCGTTGTCGTACACCAACCTGTCCCCTAAACCGTCCCAGTCCCCTAACCCTAACCCTAACCCTACCCCTAACCCTAACCCTTACCCAAAGCCTTACACTAACCCGTCCCCTAAACCTAATCCTTACTCTAACACTAACCCGTACCCTAACAGGAACGCGCACACTAAACCGTTCTCGTACCCTAACCTGTCCCCTAAACCGTCCCCTTCCCCTAACCCTAACCCTAACCCTTACCCGAAGCCTTGCTCTAACCCGTCGCCTAATCCTAACCCGTACGCTAACACTAACCCGTACCCTAACACGTATGCTCACCCTAAACCGTTGTCGTACCCTAACCTGTCCCCTAAACTGTCCCCATCCCCTAACCCTAACCCTAACCCTAACCCTAACCCTAACCCTTACCCGAAGCCTTAACCTAACCCGTCCCCTAATCCTAACCCGTACGCTAACACTAACCCGTACCCTAACACGTACGCTCACCCTAAACCGTTGTTGTACACTAACCTGTCCCCTAAACCGTCCCCATCCCCTAACGCTAACCCTAACCCTAACCCTAAACCTAACCGTTACCCGAAGCCTTACCCCCACCCGTACCCTAATTCTAACCCGTACGCTAACACTAACCCGTACCCTAACACGTACGCTCACCCTAAACCGTTGTCGTACCCTAACCTGTCCACTAAACCGTCCCCGTCCCCTAACCCTAACCCTAACCCTAACCCTAACCCTTAACCGAAGCCTTACACTAACCCGTCCCCTAATCCTAACCCGTACGCTAACACTAACCCGTACCGTAACACGTACGCTCACCCTAAACCGTTGTCGTAACCTAACCTGTCCCCTAAACCGTACCCATCCCCTAACCCTAACCCTAACCCTAACCCTAACCCTAACCCTAACCCTTACCCGGAGCCTTACCCTAACTTGTCCCCTAATCCTAACCCGTACGCTAACACTAACCGGTACCCTAACACGTATGCTCACCGTAAACTGTTGTCGTACCCTAACCTGTCCCCTAAACCGTCCCCGTCCCCTAACCCTAACCCTACCCCTAACCCTAACCCTTACCCAAAGCCTTACCCTAACCCGTCCCCTAATCCTAACCCTTACTCTAACACTAACCCATACCATAACACGTACGCTCACCCTAAACCGTTGTCGTACCCTAACCTGTCCCCTAAACCGTCCCCGTCCCCTAACCCCAACCCTAACCCTAAACCTAACCCTTACCCGAAGCCGTACCCTAACCCGTCCCCTAATCCTAACCCGTACGCTAACACTAACCCGTACCCTAACACGTACGCTCACACTAAACCGTTGTCGTACACTAACCTGTCCCCTAAACCGTACCCATTCCCTAACCCTAACCCTAAACCTACCCCTAACACTAACCCTTACCCGAAGCCTTACGCTAACCAGTCCCCTAATCCTAACCCGCACTCTAACACTAACCCATACCCTAACACGTACGCTCACCCTAAACCGTTGTTGTACACTAACCTGTCCCCTAAACCGTCCCCGTCCCCTAACCCTAACCCTAACCCTACCCCTAACCCTAACCCTTACCCAAAGCCTTACCATAACCCGTCCCATAATCCTAACCCTTACTCTAACACTAACCCGTACCCTAACACGTATGCTCACCCTAAACCGTTGTCGTACCCTAACCTGTCCCCTAAACCGTCCCCGTCCCCGTCCCCTAACCCTAACCCTACCCCTAAACCTAATCCTTACCCGAAGCCTTCCCCTAACCCGTCCCCTAATCCTAACCCGTACGCAAACACTAACCCGTACCCTAACACGTACGCTCACTGTAAACCATTGTCGTACCCTAACCTGTCCCCTAAACCGTCCCCGTCCCCTAACCCTAACCCTAACCCTAACCCTAACCCTTACCCGAAGCCTTACCCTAACCCGTCCCCTAATCCTAACACGTACGCTAACACTAACCCGTACCCTAACATGTACGCTCACCCTAAACCGTTGTCGTACCCTAACCTGTCCACTAAACCGTCCCTGTCCCCTAACCCTAACACTAACCCTAAACCTAACACTTACCCGAAGCCTTACCTTAACCCGTCCCCTAATCCAAACCCGTACGCTAACACTAACCGTTACCCTAACACGTATGCTCACCCTAAACCGTTGTCGAACCCCAACCTGTCCCCTAAACCGTCCCAGTCCCCTAACCCTAACCCTAACCCTACCCCTAACCCTAACCCTTACCCAAAGCCTTACCCTAACCCGTCCCCTAAACCTAATCCTTACTCTAACACTAACCCGTACCCTAACACGAACGCGCACCCTAAACCGTTGTCGTACCCTAACCTGTCCCCTAAACCGTCCCCGTCCCCTAACCCTAACCCTAACCCTAACCCTTACCCGAAGCCTTGCTCTAACCCGTCGCCTAATCCTAACCCGTACGCTAACACTAACCCGTACCCTAACACGTATGCTCACCGTAAACCGTTGTCGTACCCTAACCTGTCCCCTAAACCGTCCACTTCCCCTAACCCTAACCCTAACCCTAACCCTAAACCTAACCCTTACCCGAAGCCTTACCCTAACCCGTCCCCTAATCCTAAACCGTACGCTAACACGAACCCGTACCCTAACACGTACGCTCACCCTAAACTGTTGTCGTACCCTTACCTGTCCTCTAAACCGTCCCCGTCCCCTAACCCTAACACTAAACCTAACCCTAACCCTTACCCGAAGCCTTACCCTAAACCGTCCCCTAATCCAAACCCGTACGCTAACACTAACCGGTACCCTAACACGTATGCTCACCCTAAACTGTTGTCGTACCCTAACCTGTTCCGTAAACCGTCCCCGTCCCCTAACCCTAACCCTAACCCTACCCCTAACCCTAAACCTTACCCAAAGCCTTACCCTAACCCGTCCCCTAATCCTAACCCTTACTCTAACACTAACCCGTACCCTAACACGTACGCTCACCCTAAACCGTTTTCGTACACTAACCTGTCCCCTAAACCGTCCCCGTCCCCTAACCCTAACCCTAACCCTACCCCTAACCCTAATCCTTACCCGAAGCCTTCCCCTAACCCGTCCCCTAATCCTAACCCGTACGCTAACACTAACCCCTACCCTAACACGTACGCTCACCGTAAACCATTGTCGTACCCTAACCTGTCCCCTAAACCGTCCCGGTCCCCTAACCCTAACCCTAACCCTAACCCTAACCCTAACCCTTACCCGAAGCCTTACCCTAAACCGTCCCCTAATCCTAACCCGTACGCTAACACTAACCCGTACCCTAACATGTACGCTCACCCTAAAGCGTTTTCGTACCCTAACCTGTCCACTAAACCGTCCCCGTCCCCTAACCCTAACACTAACCCTAAACCTAACACTTACCCGAAGCCTTACCTTAACCCGTCCCCTAATCCAAACCCGTACGCTAACACTAACCGGTACCCTAACACGTATGCTCACCCTAAACCGTTGTCGTACACCAACCTGTCCCCTAAACCGTCCCAGTCCCCTAACCCTAACCCTAACCCTACCCCTAACCCTAACCCTTACCCAATGCCTTACCCTAACTCGTCCCCTAAACCTAATCCTTACTCTAACATTAACCCGTACCCTAACACGAACGCGCACACTAAACCGTTGTCGTACCCTAACCTGTCCCCTAAACCGTCCCCGTCCCCTAACCCTAACCCTAACCCTTACCCGAAGCCTTGCTCTAACCCGTCGCCTAATCCTAACCCGTACGCTAACACTAACCCGTACCCTAACACGTATGCTCACCCTAAACCGTTGTCGTACCCTAACCTGTCCCCTAAACTGTCCCCA
This sequence comes from Phocoena phocoena, assembly GCF_963924675.1. Taxonomy (NCBI): domain Eukaryota; kingdom Metazoa; phylum Chordata; class Mammalia; order Artiodactyla; family Phocoenidae; genus Phocoena; species Phocoena phocoena. Next base: position 143,001 of record NC_089235.1, read on the forward strand.
TCCCCTAACCCTAACCCTAACCCTAACCCTAACCCTAACCCTTACCCGAAGCCTTAACCTAACCCGTCCCCTAATCCTAACCCGTACGCTAACACTAACCCGTACCCTAACACGTACGCTCACCCTAAACCGTTGTTGTACACTAACCTGTCCCCTAAACCGTCCCCATCCCCTAACGCTAACCCTAACCCTAACCCTAAACCTAACCGTTACCCGAAGCCTTACCCCCACCCGTACCCTAATTCTAACCCGTACGCTAACACTAACCCGTACCCTAACACGTACGCTCACCCTAAACCGTTGTCGTACCCTAACCTGTCCACTAAACCGTCCCCGTCCCCTAACCCTAACCCTAACCCTAACCCTAACCCTTAACCGAAGCCTTACACTAACCCGTCCCCTAATTCTAACCCGTACGCTAACACTAACCCGTACCGTAACACGTACTCTCACCCTAAACCGTTGTCGTAACCTAACCTGTCCCCTAAACCGTACCCATCCCCTAACCCTAACCCTAACCCTACCCCTAACACTAACCCTTACCCGAAGCCTTGCGCTAACCCGTCCCCTAATCCTAACCCGTACTCTAACACTAACCCATACCCTAACACGTACGCTCACCGTAAACTGTTGTCGTACCCTAACCTGTCCCCTAAACCATCCCCGTCCCCTAACCCTAACCCTAACCCTAACCCTAACCCTTACCTGAAGCCTTACCCTAACCCGTCCCCTAATCCTAACTCATACGCTAACACTATCCCGTACCCTAACACGTACGCTCACCCTAAACGGTTGTCGTACCCTAACCTGTCCACTAAACCGTCCCCATCCCCTAACCCTAAACCTAACCCTAAACCTAATCCTTACCCGAAGCCTTACCCTAACCCGTACCCTAATCCAAACACGTACGCTAACACTAACCGGTACCCTAACACGTGCCCTCACCCTAAAACGTTCTCGTACCCTAACCTGTCCCCTAAACCGTCCCCGTTCCCGTCCCCTAACCCTAACCCTAACCCTAACCCTTACCCGAAGCCTTACACTAACCCGTCCCCTAATCCTAATCCGTACGCTAACACTAACCCGTACCCTAACAAGTACGCTCACCCTAAAACGTTGTTGTACCCTAACCTGTCCCCTAAACCGTCCCCGTCCCCTAACCCTAACCCTAACCCTAACCCTAAACCTATCCCTTACCCGAAGCTTACCCTCACCCGTCCCCTAATTCTAAACCGTACGCTAACACTAACCGGTACCCTAACACGTACGCTCACCGTAAACCGTTGTCGTACCCTAACCTGTCCCCTAAACAGTCCCCATCGCCTAACCCTAACCCTAACCCTAACCCTAACCCTAACCCTAACCCTTACCCGGAGCCTTACCCTAACTTGTCCCCTAATCCTAACCCGTACGCTAACACTAACCGGTACCCTAACACGTATGCTCACCGTAAACTGTTGTCGTACCCTAACCTGTCCCCTAAACCGTCCCCGTCCCCTAACCCTAACCCTACCCCTAACCCTAACCCTTACCCAAAGCCTTACCCTAACCCGTCCCCTAATCCTAACCCTTACTCTAACACTAACCCATACCCTAACACGTACGCTCACCCTAAACCGTTGTCGTACCCTAACCTGTCCCCTAAACCATCCCCGTCCCCTAACCCCAACCCTAACCCTAAACCTAACCCTTACCCGAAGCCGTACTCTAACCCGTCCCCTAATCCTAACCCGTACGCTAACACTAACCCGCACCCTAACACGTACGCTCACCCTAAACCGTTGTCGTACAATAACCTGTCCCCTAAACCGTACCCATTCCCTAACCCTAACCCTAAACCTACCCTAACACTAACCCTTACCCGAAGGCTTACGCTAACCAGTCCCCTAATCCTAACCCGCACTCTAACACTAACCCATACCCTAACACGTACGCTCACCCTAAACCGTTTTCGTACCCTAACCTGTCCCCTAAACCGTCCCCGTCCCCTAACCCTAACCCTAACCCTACCCCTAACCCTAATCCTTACCCGAAGCCTTCCCCTAACCCGTCCCCTAATCCTAACCCGTACGCTAACACTAACCCCTACCCTAACACGTACGCTCACCGTAAACCATTGTCGTACCCTAACCTGTCCCCTGAACCGTCCCGGACCCCTAACCCTAACCCTAACCCTAACCCTAACCCTAACCCTTACCCGAAGCCTTACCCTAAACCGTCCCCTAATCCTAACCCGTACGCTAACACTAACCCGTACCCTAACATGTACGCTCACCCTAAAGCGTTGTCGTACCCTAACCTGTCCACTAAACCGTCCCCGTCCCCTAACCCTAACACTAACCCTAAACCTAACACTTACCCGAAGCCTTACCTTAACCCGTCCCCTAATCCAAACCCGTACGCTAACACTAACCGGTATCCTAACACGTATGCTCACCCTAAACCGTTGTCGTACACCAACCTGTCCCCTAAACCGTCCCAGTCCCCTAACCCTAACCCTAACCCTACCCCTAACCCTAACCCTTACGCAAAGCCTTACCCTAACCCGTCCCCTAAACCTAATCATTACTCTAACACTAACCCGTACCCTAACACGAACGCGCACACTAAACCGTTGTCGTACCCTAACCTGTGCCCTAAACCGTCCCCGTCCCCTAACCCTAACCCTAACCCTTACCCGAAGCCTTGCTCTAACCCGTCGCCTAATCCTAACCCGTACGCTAACACTAACCCGTACCCTAACACGTATGCTCACCCTAAACCGTTGTCGTACCCTAACCTGTCCCCTAAACTGTCCCCATCCCCTAACCCTAACCCTAACCCTAACCCTAACCCTAACCCTTACCCGAAGCCTTAAACTAACCCGTCCCCTAATCCTAACCCGTACGCTAACACTAACCCGTACCCTAACACGTACGCTCACCCTAAACCGTTGTTGTACACTAACCTGTCCCCTAAACCGTCCCCGTCCCCTAACCCTAACCCTAACCCTACCCCTAACCCTAACCCTTACCCAAAGCCTTACCATAACCCGTCCCCTAATCCTAACCCTTACTCTAACACTAACCCGTACCCTAACACGTACGCTCACCCTAAACCGTTGTCGTACCCTAACCTGTCCCCTAAACCGTCCCCGTCCCCGTCCCCGTCCCCTAACCCTACCCCTAACTCTAATCCTTACCCGAAGCCTTCCCCTAACCCGTCCCCTAATCCTAACCCGTACGCTAACACTAACCCGTACCCTAACACGTACGCTCACCGTAAACCATTGTCGTACCCTAACCTGTCCCCTAAACCGTCCCCGTCCCCTAACCCTAACCCTAACCCTAACCCTAACCCTTACCCGAAGCCTTACCCTAACCCGTCCCCTAATCCTAACACGTACGCTAACACTAACCCGTACCCTAACATGTACGCTCACCCTAAACCGTTGTCGTACCCTAACCTGTCCACTAAACCGTCCCTGTCCCCTAACCCTAACACTAACCCTAAACCTAACACTTACCCGAAGCCTTACCTTAACCCGTCCCCTAATCCAAACCCGTACGCTAACACTAACCGGTACCCTAACACGTATGCTCACCCTAAATCGTTGTCGAACCCCAACCTGTCCCCTAAACCGTCCCAGTCCCCTAACCCTAACCCTAACCCTACCCCTAACCCTAACCCTTACCCAAAGCCTTACCCTAACCCGTCCCCTAAACCTAATCCTTACTCTAACACTAACCCGTACCCTAACACGAACGCGCACTCTAAACCGTTGTCGTACCCTAACCTGTCCCCTAAACCGTCCCCGTCCCCTAACCCTAACCCTAACCCTAACCCTTACCCGAAGCCTTGCTCTAACCCGTCGCCTAATCCTAACCCGTACGCTAACACTAACCCGTACCCTAACACGTATGCTCACCGTAAACCGTTGTCGTACCCTAACCTGTCCCCTAAACCGTCCCCTTCCCCTAACCCTAACCCTAACCCTAACCCTAACCCTAACCCTTACCCGAAGCCTTACCCTAACCCGTCCCCTAATCCTAAACCGTTCGCTAACTCGAACCCGTACCCTAACACGTACGCTCACCCTAAACTGTTGTCGTACCCTTACCTGTCCTCTAAACCGTCCCCGTCCCCTAACCCTAACACTAAACCTAACCCTAACCCTTACCCGAAGCCTTACCCTAAACCGTCCCCTAATCCAAACCCGTACGCTAACACTAACCGGTACCCTAACACGTATGCTCACCCTAAACTGTTGTCGTACCCTAACCTGTCCCCTAAACCGTCCCCGTCCCCTAACCCTAACCCTAACCCTACCCCTAACCCTAATCCTTACCCGAAGCCTTCCCCTAACCCGTCCCCTAATCCTAACCCGTACGCTAACACTAACCCCTACCCTAACACGTACGCTCACCGTAAACCATTGTCGTACCCTAACCTGTCCCCTAAACCGTCCCGGTCCCCTAACCCTAACCCTAACCCTAATCCTAACCCTAACCCTTACCCGAAGCCTTACCCTAACCCGTACCCTAATCCTAACCCGTACGCTAACACTAACCCGTACCCTAACATGTACGCTCACCCTAAAGCGTTGTCGTACCCTAACCTGTCCACTAAACCGTCCCCGTCCCCTAACCCTAACACTAACCCTAAACCTAACACTTACCCGAAGCCTTACCTTAACCCGTCCCCTAATCCAAACCCGTACGCTAACACTAACCGGTACCCTAACACGTATGCTCACCCTAAACCGTTGTCGTACACCAACCTCTCCCCTAAACCGTCCCAGTCCCCTAACCCTAACCCTAACCCTACCCCTAACCCTAACCCTTACCCAAAGCCTTACCCTAACCCGTCCCCTAAACCTAATCCTTACTCTAACACTAACCCGTACCCTAACACGAACGCGCACACTAAACCGTTGTCGTACCCTAACCTGTCCCCTAAACCGTCCCCATCCCCTAACCCTAACCCTAACCCTAACCCTTACCCGAAGCCTTGCTCTAACCCGTCCCCTAATCCTAACCCGTACGCTAACACTAACCCGTACCCTAACACGTATGCTCACCCTAAACCGTTGTCGTACCCTAACCTGTCCCCTAAACTGTCCCCATCCCCTAACTCTAACCGTAACCCTAACCCTAACCCTAACCCTTACCCGAAGCCTTAACCTAACCCGTCCCCTAATCCTAACCCGTACGCTAACACTAACCCGTACCCTAACACGTACGCTCACCCTAAACCGTTGTTGTACACTAACCTGTCCCCTAAACCGTCCCCAACCCCTAACGCTAACCCTAACCCTAACCCTAAACCTAACGGTTACCCGAAGCCTTACCCCCACCCGTACCCTAATTCTAACCCGTACGCTAACACTAACCCGTACCCTAACACGTACGCTCACCCTAAACCGTTGTTGTACCCTAACCTGTCCACTAAACCGTCCCCGTCCCCTAACCCTAACCCTAACCCTAACCCTAACCCTTAACCGAAGCCTTACACTAACCCGTCCCCTAATCCTAACCCGTACGCTAACACTAACCCGTACCGTAACACGTACGCTCACCCTAAACCGTTGTCGTAACCTAACCTGTCCCCTAAACCGTACCCATCCCCTAACCCTAACCCTAACCCTACCCCTAACACTAACCCTTACCCGAAGCCTTGCGCTAACCCGTCCCCTAATCCTAACCCGTACTCTAACACTAACCCATACCCTAACACGTACGCTCACCGTAAACTGTTGTCGTACCCTAACCTGTCCCCTAAACCGTCCCCGTCCCCTAACCCTAACCCTAACCCTAACCCTAACCCTTACCTGAAGCCTTACCCTAACCCGTCCCCTAATCCTAACCCATACGCTAACACTATCCCGTACCCTAACACGTACGCTCACCGTAAACCGTTGTCGTACCCTAACCTGTCCCTAAACAGTCCCCATCCCCTAACCCTAACCCTAACCCTAACCCTAACCCTAACCCTAACCCTAACCCTTACCCGGAGCCTTACCCTAACTTGTCCCCTAATCCTAACCCGTACGCTAACACTAACCGGTACCCTAACACGTATGCTCACCGTAAACTGTTGTCGTGCCCTAACCTGTCCCCTAAACCGTCCCCGTCCCCTAACCCTAACCCTACCCCTAACCCTAACCCTTACCCAAAGCCTTACCCTAACCCGTCCCCTAATCCTAACCCTTACTCTAACACTAACCCATACCCTAACACGTACGCTCACCCTAAACCGTTGTCGTACCCTAACCTGTCCCCTAAACCGTCCCCGTCCCCTAACCCCAACCCTAACCCTAAACCTAACCCTTACCCGAAGCCGTACCCTAACCCGTCCCCTAATCCTAACCCGTACGCTAACACTAACCCGTACCCTAACACGTACGCTCACACTAAACCGTTGTCGTACACTAACCTGTCCCCTAAACCGTACCCATTCCCTAAACCTAACCCTAAACCTACCCCTAACACTAACCCTTACCCGAAGCCTTACGCTAACCAGTCCCCTAATCCTAACCCGCACTCTAACACTAACCCATACCCTAACACGTACGCTCACCCTAAACTGTTGTCGTATACTAACCTGTCCCCTAAACTGTCCCCGTCCCCTAACCCTAACCCTAACCCTAACCCTAACCCTAACCCTTACCCGAAGCCTTACCCTAACCCGTCCCCTAATCCTAACCCGTACGCTAACAATAACCGGTACCCTAACACGTATGCTCACCCTAAACCGTTGTCGTACCCTAACCTGTCCCCTAAACAGTCCCCGTCCCCTAACCCTAACCCTAACCCTACCCCTAACCCTAATCCTTACCCAAGCCTTCCCCTAACCCGTCCCCTATTCCTAACCCGTACGCTAACACTAACCCGTACCCTAACACGTACGCTCACCGTAAACCGTTGTCGTACCCTAACCTGTCCCCTAAACCGTCCCCGTCCCCTAACCCTAACCCTAACCCTAACCCTAACCCTAACCCTAACCCTAACCTGTCCCCTAAACCGTCCCCGTCCCCTATCCCTAACCCTAACCCTAACCCTTACCCGAAGCCTTGCTCTAACCCGTCGCCTAATCCTAACCCGTACACTAACACTAACCCGTACCCTAAAACGTACGTTCACCGTAAACCGTTGTCGTACCCTAACCTGTCCCCTAAACCGTCCCCGTCCCCTAACCCTAACCCTAACCCTAACCCTAACCCTAACCCTTACCCGAAGCCTTACCCTAACCCGTCCCCTAATCCTAAACCGTACGCTAACACGAACCCGTACCCTAACACGTACGCTCACCCTAAACTGTTGTCGTACCCTTACCTGTCCTCTAAACCGTCCCCGTCCCCTAACCCTAACACTAACCCTAACCCTAACCCTTACCCGAAGCCTTACCCTAAACCGTCCCCTAATCCAAACCCGTACGCTAACACTAACCGGTACCCTAACACGTATGCTCACCCTAAACTGTTGTCGTACCCTAACCTGTCCCCTAAACCGTCCCCGTCCCCTAACCGTAACCCTAACCCTACCCCTAACCCTAACCCTTACCCAAAGCCTTACCCTAACCCGTCCCCTAATCCTAACCCTTACTCTAACACTAACCCGTACCCTAACACGTACGCTCAACCTAAACCGTTGTCGTACGCTAAGCTGTCCCCTAAACCGTCCCCGTCCCCTAACCCTAAACCTAACCCTACCCCTAACCCTAATCCTTACCCGAAGCCTTCCCCTAACCCGTCCCCTAATCCTAACCCGTACGCTAACACTAACCCCTACCCTAACACGTACGCTCACCGTAAACCATTGTCGTACCCTAACCTGTCCCCTAAACCGTCCCCGTCCCCTAACCCTAACCCTAACCCTAACCCTAACCCTAACCCTTACCCGAAGCCTTACCCTAACCCGTCCCCTAATCCTAACCCGTACGCTAACACTAACCCGTACCCTAACATGTACGCTCACCCTAAACCGTTGTCGTACCCTAACCTGTCCACTATACCGTCCCCATCCCCTAACCCTAACACTAACCCTAAACCTAACACTTACCCGAAGCCTTACCTTAACCCGTCCCCTAATCCAAACCCGTACGCTAACACTAACCGGTACCCTAACACGTATGCTCACCCTAAACCGTTGTCGTACCCCAACCTGTCCCCTAAACCGTCCCAGTCCCCTAACCCTAACCCTAACCCTACCCCTAACCCTAACACTTACCCAAAGCCTTACCCTAACCCGTCCCCTAAACCTAATCCTTACTCTAACACTAACCCGTACCCTAACACGAACGCGCAGACTAAACCGTTGTCGTACCCTAACCTGTCCCCAAAACCGTCCCCGTCCCCTAACCCTAACCCTAACCCTTACCCGAAGCCTTGCTCTAACCCGTCGCCTAATCCTAACCCGTACGCTAACACTAAACCGTACCCTAACACGTATGCTCACCCTAAACCGTTGTCGTACCCTAACCTGTCCCCTAAACTGTCCCCATCCCCTAACCCTAACCCTAACCCTAACCCTAACCCTAACCCTTACCCGAAGCCTTAACCTAACCCGTCCCCTAATCCTAACCCGTACGCTAACACTAACCCGTACCCTAACACGTACGCTCACCCTAAACCGTTGTTGTACACTAACCTGTCCCCTAAACCGTCCCCATACCCTAACGCTAACCCTAACCCTAACCCTAAACCTAACCGTTACCCGAAGCCTTACCCCCACCCGTACCCTAATTCTAACCCGTACGCTAACACTAACCCGTACCCTAACACGTACGCTCACCCTAAACCGTTGTCGTACCCTAACCTGTCCACTAAACCGTCCCCGTCCCCTAACCCTAACCCTAACCCTAACCCTAACCCTTAACCGAAGCCTTACACTAACCCGTCCCCTAATCCTAACCCGTACGTTAACAATAACCCGTACCCTAACACGTACGCTCACCCTAAACCGTTGTCGTAACCTAACCTGTCCCCTAAACCGTACCCATCCCCTAACCCTAACCCTAACCCTAGCACTAACACTAACCCTTACCCGAAGCCTTGCGCTAACCCGTCCCCTAATCCTAACCCGTACTCTAACTCTAACCCATACCCTAACACGTACGCTCACCGTAAACTGTTGTCGTACCCTAACCTGTCCCCTAAACCGTCCCCGTCCCCTAACCCTAAACCTAACCCTAACCCTAACCCTAACCCTTACCTGAAGCCTTACCCTAACCCGTCCCCTAATCCTAACCCGTACGCTAACACTAACCCGTACCCTAACACGTACGCTCACCCTAAACGGTTGTCGTACCCTAACCTGTCCACTAAACCGTCCCCATCCCCTAACCCTAAACCTAACCCTAAACCTAACCCTTACCCGAAGCCTTACCCTAACCCGTCCCCTAATCGAAACAAGTACGCTAACACTAACCGGTACCCTAACACGTGCCCTCACCCTAAACCGTTGTCGTACCCTAACCTGTCCCCTAAACCGTCCCCGTCCCCTAACCCTAACCCTAACCCTAACCCTAACCCTTACCCGAAGCCTTACACTAACCCGTCCCCTAATCCTAATCCGTACGCTAACACTAACCCGTACCCTAACAAGTACGCTCACCCTAAATCGTTGTTGTACCATAACCTGTCCCCTAAACCGTCCCCGTCCCCTAACCCTAACCCTAACCCTAACCCTAAACCTATCCCTTACCCGAATCCTTACCCTCACCCGTCCCCTAATTCTAACCCGTACGCTAACACTAACCGGTACCCTAACACGTACGCTCATCGTAAACCGTTGTCGTACCCTAACCTGTCCCCTAAACAGTCCCCATCCCATAACCCTAACCCTAACCCTAACCCTAACCCTAACCCTTACCCGGAGCCTTACCCTAACTTGTCCCCTAATCCTAACCCGTACGCTAACACGAACCCGTACCCTAACACATACGCTCTCTCTAAACTGTTGTCGTACCCTTACCTGTCCTCTAAACCGTCCCCGTCCCCTAACCCTAAAACTAACCCTAACCCTAACACTTACCCGAAGCCTTACCCTAACCCGTCCCCTAATGCAAACCCGTACGCTAACACTAACCGGTACCCTAACACGTATGCTCACCGTAAACTGTTGTCGTACCCTAACCTGTCCCCTAAACCGTCCCCGTCCCCGTCCCCTAACCCTAACCCTTCCCCTAACCCTAACCCTTACCCAAAGCCTTACCCTAACCCGTCCCCTAATCCTAACCCTTACTCTAACACTAACCCATACCCTAACACGTACGCTCACCCTAAACCGTTGTCGTACCCTAACGTGTCCCCTAACCGTCCCCGTCCCCTAACCCCAACCCTAACCCTAACCCTAACCCTTACCCGAAGCCGTACCCTAACCCGTCCCCTAATCCTAACCCGTACGCTAACACTAACCCGTACCCTAACACGTACGCTCACCCTAAACCGTTGTCGTACACTAACCTGTCCCCTAAACCGTACCCATTCCCTAACCCTAACCCTAAAGCTACCCCTAACACTAACCCTTACCCGAAGCCTTACGCTAACCAGTCCCCTAATCCTAACCCGCACTCTAACACTAACCCATACCCTAACACGTACGCTCACCCTAAACTGTTGTCGTATACTAACCTGTCCCCTAAACCGTCCCCGTCCCCTAACCCTAACCCTAACCCTAACCCTAACCCTAACCCTTACCCGAAGCCTTACCCTAACCCGTCCCCTAATCCTAACCCGTACGCTAACGATAACCGGTACCCTAACACGTATGCTCACCCTAAACAGTTGTCGTACACTAACTTGTCCCCTAAACATTCCCCGTCCCCTAACCCTAACCCTAACCCTACCCCTAACCCTAATCCTTACCCGAAGCCTTCCCCTAACCCGTCCCCTATTCCTAACCCGTACGCTAACACTAACCCGTACCCTAACACGTACGCTCACCGTAAACCGTTGTCGTACCCTAACCTGTCCCCTAAACCGTCCCCGTCCCCTAACCCTATCCCTAACCCTAACCCTAACCCTAACCCTAACACTTACCCGAAGCCTTACCCTAACCCGTCCCCTAATCCTAAACCGTACACTAACACGAACCCGTACCCTAACACGTACACTCACCCTAAACTGTTGTCGTACCCTTACCTGTCCTCTAAACCGTCCCCGTCCCCTAACCCTAACACTAACCCTAACCCTAACCCTTACCCGAAGCCTTACCCTAAACCGTCCCCTATTCCAAACCCGTACGCTAACACTAACCGGTACCCTAACACGTATGCTCACCCTAAACTGTTGTCGTACCCTACCCTGTCAACTAAACCGTCCCCGTCCCCTAACCCTAACCCTAACCCTACCCCTAACCCTAACCCTTACCCAAAGCCTTACCCTAACCCGTCCCCTAATCCTAACCCTTACTCTAACACTAACCCGTACCCTAACACGTACGCTCACCCTAAACCGTTGTCGTACCCTAACCTGTCCCCTAAACTGTCCCCGTCCACGTCCCCTAACCCTAACCCTACCCCTAACCCTAATCCTTACCCGAAGCCTTCCCCTAACCCGTCCCCTAATCCTAACCCGTACGCTAACACTAACCCATACCCTAACACGTACGCTCACCGTAAACCATTGTCGTACCCTAACCTGTCCCCTAAACCGTCCCCGTCCCCTAACCCTAACCCTAACTCTAACCCTAACCCTATCCCTTACCCGAAGCCTTACCCTAACCCGTCCCCTAATCCTAACCCGTACGCTAACACTAACCCGTACCCTAACATGTACGCTCAACCTAAACCGTTGTCGTACCCTAACCTGTCCACTAAACCGTCCTCGTCCCCTAACCCTAACACTAACCCTAAACCTAACACTTACCCGAAGCCTTAACTTAACCCGTCCCCTAATCCAAACCCGTACGCTAACACTAACCGGTACCCTAACACGTATGCTCACCCTAAACCGTTGTCGTACCCCAACCTGTCCCCTAAACCGTCCCAGTCCCCTAACCCTAATCCTAACCCTAACCCTAACCCTATCCCTTACCCAAAGCCTTACCCTAACCCGTCCCCTAAACCTAATCCTTACTATAACACTAACCCGTACCCTAACACGAACGCGCAAACTAAACCGTTGTCGTACCCTAACCTGTCCCCTAAACCGTCCCCGTCCCCTAACCCTAACCCTAACCCTAACCCTTACCCGAAGCCTTGCTCTAACCCATCGCCTAATCCTAACCCGTACGCTAACACTAAACCGTACCCTAACACGTACGCTCACCGTAAACCGTTGTCGTACCCTAACCTGTCCCCTAAACCGTCCCCGTCCCCTAACCCTAACCCTAACCCTACCCCTAACCCTAACCCTTACCCGAAGCCTTACCCTAACCCGTCCCCTAATCCTAAGCCTTACTCTAAAACTAACCCGTACCCTAACACCTACGCTCACCCTAAACCGTTGTCGTACCCTAACCTGTCCCCTAAACCGTCCCCGTCCCCTAACCCTAACCCTAACCCTACCCCTAACCCTAATCCTTACCCGAAGCCTTCCCCTAACCCGTCCCCTAATCCTAACCCGTACGATAACACTAACCCCTACCCTAACACGTACGCTCACCGTAAACCATTGTCGTACCCTAACCTGTCCCCTAAACCGTCCCCGTCCCCTAACCCTAACCCTAACCCTAACCCTAACCCTTACCCGAAGCCTTACCCTAACCCGTCCCCTAATCCTAACCCGTACGCTAACACTAACCCGTACCCTAACATGTACGCTCACACTAAACCGTTGTCGTACCCTAACCTGTCCACTAAACCGTCCCCGTCCCCTAACCCTAACAGTAACCCTAAACCTAACACTTACCCGAAGCCTTACCTTAACCCGTCCCCTAATCCAAACCCGTACGCTAACACTAACCGGTACCCTAACACGTATGCTCACCCTAAACCGTTGTCGAACCCCAACCTGTCCCCTAAACCGTCCCAGTCCCCTAACCCTAACCCTAACCCTACCCCTAACCCTAACCCTTACCCAAAGCCTTACCCTAACCCGTCCCCTAAACCTAATCCTTACTCTAACACTAACCCGTACCCTAACACAAACGCGCACACTAAACCGTTGTCGTACCCTAACCTATCCCCTAAACCGTCCCCGTCCCCTAACCCTAACCCTAACCCTTACCCGAAACCTTGCTCTAACCCGTCGCCTAATCCTAACCCGTACGCTAACACTAACCCGTACCCTAACACGTATGCTCACCCTAAACCGTTGTCGTACCCTAACCTGTCCCCTAAACTGTCCCCATCCCCTAACCCTAACCCTAACCCTAACCCTAACCCTAACCCTTACCCGAAGCCTTAACCTAACCCGTCCCCTAAACCTAACCCGTACGCTAACACTAACCCTTACCCTAACACGTACGCTCACCCTAAACCGTTGTTGTACACTAACCTGTCCCCTAAACCGTCCCCGTCCCCTAACGCTAACCCTAACCCTAAACCTAACCGTTACCCGAAACCTTACCCCCACCCGTAGCATAATTCTAACCCATACGCTAACACTAACCCGTACCCTAACACGTACGCTCACCCTAAACCGTTGTCGTACCCTAACCTGTCCCCTAAACCGTCCCCGTCCCCGTCCCCGTCCCCTAACCCTAACCCTAACCCTAACCCTTACCCGAAGGCTTACACTTACCAGTCCCCTAATCCTAACTCGTATGCTAACACTAACACGTACCCTAACACGTACGCTCACCCTAAACCGTTGTCCTACCCTAACCTGTCCCCTAAACCGTCCCCGTCCCCTAACACTAACCCTAACCCTAACCCTAACCCTAACCTTTACCCGAAGCCTTACCCTAACCCGTCCCCTATTCCTAACCCGTACGCTAACACTAACCCGTACCCTAACACGTACGCTCTCCCTAAACCGTTGTCGTACCCTAAACTGTCCCCTAAACCGTCCCTGTCCCCTAACGCTAACCGTAAACCTAACCCTAACCGTTAACCGAAGCCTTACACTAACCCGTCCCCTAATCCTAAACCGTACGCTAACACTAACCCGTACCTTAACACGTACGCTCACCCTAAACCATTGTCGTAACCTAACCTGTCCCCTAAACCGTACCCATCCCCTAACCCTAACCCTAACCCTACCCCTAACACTAACACTTACCCGAAGCCTTGGGCCTAACCGTCCCCTAATCCTATCCCGTACTCTAACACTAACCCATACCCTAACACGTACGCTCACCGTAAACTGTTGTCATACCCTAACCTGTCCCCTAAACCGTCCCCGTCCCCTAACCCTAACCCTAACCCTAACCCTTACGTGAAGCCTTACCCTAACCCGTCCCATAATCCTAAACCGTACGCTAACACTAACCCGTACCCTAACACGTACGCTCACCCTAAACCGTTGTCGTACCCTAACCTGTTCACTAAACCATCCCCATCCCCTAACCCTAACACTAACCCTAACCCTAACCCTTACCTGAAGCCTTACCCTAACCCGTCCCCTAATCCTAACCCGTACGCTAACACTAACCCATACCCTAACAAGTACGCTCACCCTAAATCGTTGTTGTACCCTAACCTGTCCCCTAAACCGTCCCCGTCCCCTAACCCTAACCCTAACCCTAACCCTAAACCTATCCCTTACCCGAAGCCTTACCCTCACCCGTCCCCTAATTCTAACCCGTACTCTAACACTAACCCGTACCATAACACGTACGCTCACCCTAAACCGTTGTCGTACCCTAACCTGTCCCCTAAACCATCCCCGTCCCCTAAACCTAACCCTAACCCTAACCCTAACCCTTACCCGAAGCCTTCCCTAACACGTACCCTAATCCTAACCCGTACGCTAACACTAACCGCTACCCTAACACGTACGCTCACCCTAAACCGTTGTGGTACCCTAACCTGTCCCCTAAACCGTACCCATCCCCTAACCCTAACCCTAACCCTACCCCTAAACCTAACCCTTTTCCGAAGCCTTCCCCTAACACGTACCCTAATCCTAACCCGTACGCTAACACTAACCGCTACCCTAACACGTACGCTCACCCTAAACCGTTGTGGTACCCTAACCTGTCCCCTAAACCGTACCCATTCCCTAACCCTAACCCTAACCCTACCCCTAACACTAAGCCTTACCCGAAGCCTTGCGCTAACCCGTCCCCTAATCCTAACCCGTACTCTAACACTAACCCATACCCTAACACGTACGCTCACCGTAAACTGTTGTCGTACCCTAACCTGTCCCCTAAACCGTCCCCGTCCCCTAACCCTAAACCTAACCCTAACCCTAACCCTAACCCTTACCCAAAGCCTTACCCTAACCCGTCCCCTAATCCTAATCCGTACGCTAACACTAACCCGTACCCTAAGACGTACGCTCACCCTAAACCGTTGTCGTACCCTAACCTGTCCCCTAAACTGTCCCCGTCCCCTAACGCTAACCCTAACCCTACCCCTAACCCTAATCCTTACCCGAAGCCTTCCCCTAACACGTCCCCTAATCCTAACCCGTACGCTAACACTAACCCGTACCCTAACACGTACGCTCACCGTAAACCGTTGTCGTACCCTAACCTGTCCCCTAAACAGTCAGCATCCACTAACCCTAACCCTAACCCTAACCCTAACCCTAACCCTAACCCTTACCCGAAGCCTTACCCTAACCTGTCCCCTAATCCTAACCCGTACGCTAACACGAACCCGTACCCTAACACGTACGCTCACCCTAAACTGTTGTCGTACCCTTACCTGTCCTCTAAACCGTCCCCGTCCCCTAACCCTAACACTAACCCTAACCCTAACCCTTACCCGAAGCCTTACGCTAACCCGTCCCCTAATCCAAACCCGTACGCTAACACTAACCGGTACCCTAACACGTATGCTCACCCTAAACTGTTGTGGTAACCTAACCTGTCCCCTAAACCGTCCCCGTCCCCAGACCCTAACCCTAACCCTACCCCTAACCCTAACCCTTACCCAAAGCCTTACCCTAACCCGTCCCCGAATCCTAACCCTTACTCTAACACTAACCCGTACCGTAACACGTACGCTCACCGTAAACCGTTGTCGTACCCTAACCTGTCCCCTAAACAGTCCCCGTCCCCTAACCCTAAACCTAACCCTACCCCTAACCCTAATTCTTACCCGAAGCCTTCCCCTAACCCGTCCCATAATCCTAACCCGTACGCTAACACTAACCCTTACCCTAACACGTACGCTCACCGTAAACCATTGTCGTACCCTAACCTGTCCCCTAAACCGTCCCCGTCCCCGTCCCCTAACCCTAACCCTAGGCCTAACCCTAACCCTAACCCTTACCCGAAGGCTTACCCTAACCCGTCCCCTAATCCTAAACCGTACGCTAACACTAACCCGTACCCTAACACGTATGCACACCCTCAACCGTTGTCTTACCCTAACCTGTCCACTAAACCATCCCCGTCCCCTAACCCTAACACTAACCCTAACCCTAACACTTACCCGAAGTCTTGCTCTAACCCGTCGCCTAATCCTAACCCGTACGCTAACACTAACCCGTACCCTAACACGTATGCTCACCCTAAACCGTTGTCGTACCCTAACCTGTCCCCTAAACCGTCCCCATCCCCTAACCCTAACCCTAACCCTAACCCTAACCCTAACCCTTACCCGAAGCGTTAACCTAACACGTCCCCTAATTCTAACCCGTACGCTAACACTAACCCGTACCCTCACACGTACGCTCACCCTAAACCGTTGTCGTACCCTAACCTGTCCCCTAAACCGTCCCCGTCCCCGTCCCCGTCCCCTAACTCTAACCCTAACCCTTACCCGAAGCCTTACCCTAACCCGTCCCCTAATCCTAACACGTACGCTAACACTAAACCATACCCTAACACGTACGCTCACCCTAAACCGTTGTCCTACCCTAACCTGTCCCGTAAACCGTCCCCGTCCCCTAACCCTAACCCTAACCCTAACCCTAACACTAACCCTTACCCGAAGCCTTACACTTACCCGTCCCCTAATACTAACTCGTATGCTAACACTAACACGTACCCTAACACGTACGCTCACCCTAAACCGTTGTCCTACCCTAACCTGTCCCCTAAACCGTCCCCGTCCCCTAACCCTAACCCTAACCCTAACCCTAACCCTTAACCGAAGCCTTACACTAACCCGTCCACTAATCCTAACCCGTACGCTAACACTAACCCGTACCCTAACACGTACGCTCACCCTAAACCGTTGTCGTAACCTAACCTGTCCCCTAAACCGTACCCATCCCCTAACCCTAACCCTAACCCTACCCCTAACACTAACCCTTACCCGAAGCCTTGCGCTAACCCGTCCCCTAATCCTAACCCGTACTCTAACACTAACCCATACCCTAACACGTACGCTCACCGTAAACTGTTGTCCTACCCTAACCTGTCCCCTAAACCGACCCCGTCCCCTAACCCTAACCGTAACCCTAACCCTAACCCTAACCCTTACCCGAAGGCTTACCCTAACCCGTCCCCTAATCCTAACCCGTACGTTAACACTAACCCGTACCCTAACACGTATGCAGACCCTAAACCGTTGTCGTACCCTAACCTGTCCACTAAACCGTCCCCGTCCCCTAACCCTAACACTAACCCTAACCCTAACACTTACCCGAAGTCTTGCTCTAACCCGTCGCCTAATCCTAACCCGTACGCTAACACTAACCCGTACCCTAACACGTATGCTCACCCTAAACCGTTGTCGTACCCTAACCTGTCCCCTAAACCGTCCCCATCCCCTAACCCTAACCATACCCTAACCCTAACCCTAACCCTTACCCGAAGCGTTAACCTAACACGTCCCCTAATTCTAACCCGTACGCTAACACTAACCTGTACCCTAACACGTACGCTCACCCTGAACCGTTGTCGTACCCTAACCTGTCCCCTAAACCGTCCCCGTCCCCGTCCCCGTCCCCTAACTCTAACCCTAACCCTTACCTGAAGCCTTACCCTAACCCGTCCCCTAATCCTAACACGTACGCTAACACTAAACCATACCCTAACACGTACGCACACCCTAAACCGTTGTCGTACCCTAACCTGTCCCGTAAACCGTCCCCGTCCCCTAACCCTAACCCTAAACCTAACCCTAACACTAACCCTTACCCGAAGCCTTACACTTACCCGTCTCCTAATCCTAACTCGTATGCTAACACTAACACGTACCCTAACACGTACGCTCACCCTAAACCGTTGTCCTACCCTAACCTGTCCCCTAAACCGTCCCCGTCCCCTAACCCTAACCCTAACCCTAAACCTAACCCTTAACCGAAGCCTTACACTAACCCGTCCCCTAATCCAAACACGTACGCTAACACTAACCGGTACCCTAACACGTGCCCTCATCATAAACCATTGTCGTACCCTAACCTGTCCCCTAAACCGTCCCCATCCCCTAACCCTAACCCTAACCCTAACCCTAAACCTAACCCTTACCCGAAGCCTTACCCTAACCCGTCCCCTAATCCTAACCCATACGCTAACACTAAACCATACCCTAACACGTACGCTCACCCTAAACCATTGTCGTACCCTAACCTGTCCCCTAAACCGTCCCCGTCCCCTAACCCTAACCCTAACCCTAAACCTAACACTAACCCTTACCCGAATCCTTACACTTACCCGTCCCCTAATCCTAACTCGTATGCTAACACTAACACGTACCCTAACACGTACGCTCACCCTAAACCGTTGTCCTACCCTAACCTGTCCCCTAAACCGTCCCCATCCCCTAACCCTAACCCTAACCCAAACCCTAACCCTTAACCGAAACCTTACACTAACCCGTCCACTAATCCTAACCCGTACGCTAACACTAACCCGTACCCTAACACGTACGCTCACCCTAAATCGTTGCTGTACCCTAACCTGTCCCCTAAACCGTCCCCGTCCCCTAACCCTAACCCTAACCCTAACCCTAAACCTATCGCTTACCCGAAGCCTTACCCTCACCCGTCCCCTAATTCTAAGCCGTACTCTAACACTAACCCGTACCCTAACACGTACGCTCACCCTATACCGTTGTCGTACCCTAACCTGTCCCCTAAACCGTCCCCATCCCCTAAACCTAACCCTAACCCTAACCCTAACCCTTACCCGAAGCCTTACCCTAACCCGTCCCCTAATCCTAAACCGAACGCTAACACTAACCGGTACCCTAAGACGTACGCTCACCCTAAACCTTTGTCGTACCCTAACCTGTCCCCTAAACCGTCCCCGTCCCCTAACGCTAACCCTAACCCTACCCCTAACCCTAATCCTTACCCGAAGCCTTCCCCTAACACGTCCCCTAATCCTAACCCGTACGCTAACACTAACCTGTACCCTAACACGTACGCTCACCCTAAACTGTTGTCGTACACTTACCTGTCCTCTAAACCGTCCCCGTCCCCTAACCCTAACACTAACCCTAACCCTAACCCTTACCCAAAGCCTTACCCTAACCCATCCCCTAATCCTAACCCTTACTCTAACACTAACCCGTACCGTAACACGTACGCTCACCCTAAACCGTTGTCGTACCCTAACCTGACCCCTATACCGTCCCCGTCCCCTAACCCTAACCCTAACCCTACCCCTAACCCTAATTCTTACCCGAAGCCTTCCCCTAACCCGTCCCCTAATCCTAACCCGTACGCTAACACTAACCCTTACCCTAACACGTACGCTCACCGTAAACCATTGTCGTACCCTAACCTGTCCCCTAAACCGTCCCCGTCCCCTAACCCTAACCCTAACCCTAACCCTAATCCTAACCCTTACCCGAAGGCTTACTCTAACCCGTCCCCTAATCCTAACCCGTACGCTAACACTAACCCGTACCCTAACACGTACGCTCACCCTAAACCATTGTCGTACCCTAACCTGTCCCCTAAACCGTCCCCGTCCCCTAACCCTAACCCTAACCCTAACCCTAACCCTTACCCGAAGCGTTAACCTAACACGTCCCCTAATTCTAACCCGTACGCTAACACTAACCCGTACCCTAACACGTACGCTCACCCTATACCGTTGTCGTACCCTAAGCTGTCCCCTAAACCGTCCCCGTCCCCGTCCCCGTCCCCTAACTCTAACCCTAACCCTTACCCGAAGCCTTACCCTAACCCGTCCCCTAATCCTAACACGTACGCTAACACTTAACCATACCCTAACACGTATGCTCACCCTAAACCGTTGTCGTACCCTAACCTGTCCCGTAAACCATCCCCGTCCCCTAACCCTAACCCTAACCCTAACCCTAACACTAACCGTTACCCGAAGCCTTACACTTACCCGTCCCCTAATCCTAACTCGTATGCTAACACTAACATGTACCCTAACACGTACGCTCACCCTAAACCGTTGTCCTACCCTAACCTGTCCCCTAAACCGTCCCCGTCCCCTACCCCTAACCCTAACCCTAACCCTAACCCTTAACCGAAGCCTTACACTAACCCGTCCACTAATCCTAACCCGTACGCTAACACTAACCCGTACCCTAACACGTACGCTCACCCTAAACCGTTGTCGTAACCTAACCTGTCCCCTAAACCGTACCCATTCCCTAACCCTAACCCTAACCCTACACCTAACACTAACCCTTACCCGAAGCCTTGCGCTAACCCGTCCCCTAATCCTAACCCGTACTCTAACACTAACCCATACCCAAACACGTACACTCACCGTAAACTGTTGTCGTACCCTAACCTGTCCCCTAAACCGTCCCCGTCCCCTAACCCTAACCCTAACCCTAACCCTTACCCGAAGCCTTACCCTAACCCGTCCCCTAATCCTAATCCGTACGCTAACACTAACCCGTACCCTAACAAGTACGCTCACCCTAAATCGTTGTTGTACCCTAACCAGTCCCCTAAACCGTCCCCGTCCCCTAACCCTAACCCTAACCCTAACCCTAAACCTATCCCTTACCCGAAGCCTTACCCTCACCCGTCCCCTAATTCTAACCCGTACTCTAACACTAACCCATACCCTAACATGTACGCTCACCCTAAACCGTTGTCGTACCCTAACCTGTCCCCTAAACCGTCCCCGTCCCCTAAACCTAACCCTAACCCTAACCCTAACCCTTACCCGAAGCCTTACCCTAACCCGTCCCCTAATCCTAAACCGAACGCTAACACTAACCGGTACCCTAAGACGTACGCTCACCCTAAACCGTTGTCGTACCCTAACCTGTCCCCTAAACCGTGCCCGTCCCCTAACGCTAACCCTAACCCTACCCCTAACCCTAATCCTTACCCGAAGCCTTCCCCTAACACGTCCCCTAATCCTAACCCGTACGCTAACACTAAACCGTACCCTAACACGTACGCTCACCGTAAACCGTTGTCGTACCCTAACCTGTCCCCTAAACAGTCCCCATCCCCTAACCCTAACCCTAACCCTAACCCTATCCCTAACCCTAACCCTTACCCGAAGCCTTACCCTAAACTGTCCCCTAATCCTAACCCGTACGCTAACACGAACCCGTACCCTAACACGTACGCTCAACCTAAACTGTTGTCGTACCCTTACCTGTCCTCTAAACCGTCCCCTTCCCCTAACCCTAACACTAACCCTAACCCTAAACCTTACCCGAAGCCTTACGCTAACCCGTCCCCTAATCCAAACCCGTACGCTAACACTAACCGGTACCCTAACACGTATGCTCACCCTAAACAGTTGTGGTACCCTATCCTGTCCCCTAAACCGTCCCCGTCCCCTAACCCTAACCCTAACCCTACCCCTAACCCTAACCTTACCCAAAGCCTTACCCTAACCCGTCCCCTAATCCTAACCCTTACTCTAACACTAACCCGTACCGTAACACGTACGCTCACCCTAAACCGTTGTCGTACCCTAACCTGTCCCCTAAACCGTCCCCGTCCCCTAACCCTAACCCTAACCCTACCCCTAACCCTAATTCTTATCCGAAGCCTTCCCCTAACCCGTCCCCTAATCCTAACCCGTACACTAACACTAACCCTTACCCTAACACGTACGCTCACCGTAAACCATTGTCGTACCCTAACCTATCCCTTAAACCGTCCCCGTCCCCTAACCCTAACCCTAACCCTAACCCTAACCCTAACCCTTACCCGAAGCCTCACCCTAACCCGTCCCCTAATCCTAACCCGTACGCTAACACGAACCCGTACCCTAACACGTACGCTCACACTAAACTGTTGTCGTACCCTTACCTGTCCTCTAAACCGTCCCCGTCCCCTAACCCTAACACTAACCCTAACCCTAACCCTTACCCGAAGCCTTACCCTAACCCGTCCCCTAATCCAAACCCGTACGCTAACACTAACCGGTACCCTAACACGTATGCTCACCCTAAACTGTTGTCGTACCCTAACCTGTCCCCTAAACCGTCCCCGTCCCCTAACCCTAACCCTAACCCTACCCCTAACCCTTACCCAAAGCCTTACACTAACCCGTCCCCTAATCCTAACCCTTACTCTAACACTAACCCATTCCCTAACACGTACGCTCACCCTAAACCGTTGTCGTACCCTAACCTGTCCCCTAAACCGTCCCCGTCCCCTAACCCCAACCCTAATCCTAACCCTAACCCTTACCCGAAGCATTACCATAACCCGTCCCCTAATCCTAACCCGTACGCTAACACTAACCCGTACCCTAACACGTACGCTCAACCTAAAGCGTTG
Source organism: Phocoena phocoena (assembly GCF_963924675.1). Classification (NCBI taxonomy): domain Eukaryota; kingdom Metazoa; phylum Chordata; class Mammalia; order Artiodactyla; family Phocoenidae; genus Phocoena; species Phocoena phocoena. The sequence goes on from NC_089235.1 coordinate 165,676, forward strand.
TCGTACCCTAACCTGTCCCCTAAACCGTCCCCGTCCCCTAACCCTAACCCTAACCCTAACCCTAACCCTAAACCTAACCCTTACCCGAAGCCTTACCCTAACCCGTACTCTAACACTAAACCATACCCTAACACGTACGCTCACCCTAAACCGTTGTCGTACCCTAACCTGTCCCCTAAACCGTCCCCGTCCCCTAACCATAACCCTAACCCTAACCCTAACACTAACCCTTACCCGAAGCCTTACACTTACCCGTCCCCTAATCCTAACTCGTATGCTAACACTAACACGTACCCTAACACGTACGCTCACCCTAAACCGTTGTCCTACCCTAACCTGTCCACTAAACCGTCCCCGTCCCCTAACACTAACCCTAACCCTAACCCTAACCCTAAGCCTTACCCGAAGCCTTACCCTAACCCGTACCGTAATCCAAACCCGTACGCTAACACTAACCCGTACCCTAACACGTACGCTCACCCTAAACCGTTGTCGTACCCTAACCTCTCCTAAACCGTCCCCGTCCCCTAACCCTAACCCTAACCCTAACGCTAACCCTTAACCGAAGCCTTACACTAACCCGTCCACTAATCCTAACCCGTTCGCTAACACTAACCCGTACCCTAACACGTACGCTCACCCTAAACCGTTGTCGTAACCTAACCTGTCCCCTAAACCGTACCCATCCCCTAACCCTAACCCTAACCCTACCCCAAACACTAACCCTTACCCGAAGCCTTGCGCTAACCCGTCCCCTAATCCTAACCCGTACTCTAACACTAACCCATACCCTAACACGTACGCTCACCCTAAACTGTTGTCGTACCCTAACCTGTCCCCTAAACCGTCCCCGTCCCCTTACCCTAACCCTAACCCTAACCCTAACCCTAACCCTTACCTGAAGCCTTACCCTAACCCGTCCCCTAATCCTAACCCGTACGCTAACACTAACCCGTACCCTAACACGTATGCTCACCGTAAACCGTTGTTGTACCCTAACCTGTCCCCTAAACAGTCCGCATCCCCTAACCCTAACCCTAACCCTAACCCTAACCCTAACCCTTACCCGTAGCCTCACCCTAACCCGTCCCCTAATCCTAACCCGTACGCTAACACGAACCCGTACCCTAACACGTATGCTCACCCAAAACTGTTGTCGTACCCTAACCTGTCCCCTGAACCGTCCCCATCCCCTAACCCTAACCCTAACCCTACCCCTAACCCTTACCCAAAGCCTTACCCTAACCCGTCCCCTAATCCTAACCCTTACTCTAACACTAACCCATACCCTAACACGTACGCTCACCCTAAACCGTTGTCGTACCCTAACCTGTCCACTAAACCGTCCCCGACCCCTAACCCCAACCCTAACCCTAACCCTAACCCTTACCCGAAGCCTTACCCTAACCCGTCCCCTAATCCTAACCCGTACGCTAACACTAACCCGTACCCTAACACGTACGCTCACCCTAAAGCGTTGTCGTACACTAACCTGTCCCCTAAACCGTCCCCGTCCCCTAACCCTAACCCTAACCCTAACCCTAACACTAACCCTTACCCGAAGCCTTACACTTACCCGTCCCCTAATCATAACTCGTATGCTAACACTAACACGTACCCTAACTCGTACGCTCACCCTAAACCGTTGTCCTACCCTAACCTGTCCCCTAAACCGTCCCCGTCCCCTAACCCTAACCCTAACCATAACCCTAACCCTTAACCGAAGCCTTACACTAACCCGTCCACTAATCCTAATCCGTACGCTAACACTAACCCGTACCCTAATACGTACGCTCACCCTAAACCGTTGTCGTAACCTAACCTGTCCCCTAAACCGTACCCATCCCCTAACCCTAACCCTAACCCTACCCCTAACACTAACCCTTACCCGAAGCCTTGCGCTAACCCGTCCCCTAATCCTAACCCGTACTCTATCACTAACCCATACCCTAACACGTACGCTCACCGTAAACTGTTGTTGTACCCTAACCTGTCCCCTAAACCGTCCCCGTCCCCTTACCCTAACCCTAACCCTAACCCTAACCCTAACCCTTACCTGAAGCCTTACCCTAACCCGTCCCCTAATCCTAACCCGTACGCTAACACTAACCCGTACCCTAACACGTACGCTCACCCTAAACGGTTGTCGTACCCTAACCGGTCCACTACACCGTCCCCATCCCCTAACCCTAAACCTAACCCTAAACCTAACCCTTACCCGAAGCCTTACCCTAACCCGTCCCCTAATCCAAACACGTACGCTAACACTAACCGGTACCCTAACACGTGCCCTCACCCTAAACCGTTGTCGTACACTAACCTGTCCCCTAAACCGTCCCCGTCCCCTAACCCTAACCCTAACCCTAACCCTAACCCTTACCCGAAGCCTTACCCTAACCCGTCCCCTAATCCTAATCCGTACGCTAACACTAACCCGTACCCTAACAAGTACGCTCACCCTAAATCGTTGTTGTTCCCTAACCTGTCCCCTAAACCGTCCCCGTCCCCTAACCCTAACCCTAACCCTAACCCTAAACCTATCCCTTACCCGAAGCCTTACCCTCACCCGTCCCCTAATCCTAACCCGTACGCTAACACTAACCCATACCCTAACACGTACGCTCACCCTAAACCGTTGTCGTACCCTAAACTGTCCCCTAAACCGTCCCCGTCCCCTAACCCTAACCCTAACCCTAACCCTTAACCGAAGCCTTACACTAACCCGTCCCCTAATCCTAACCCGTACGCTAACACTAACCCGTACCCTAACACGTACGCTCACCCTAAACCGTTGTCGTAACCTAACCTGTCCCCTAAACCGTCCCCGTCCCCTAACGCTAACCCTAACCCTACCCCTAACCCTAATCCTTACCCGAAGCCTTCCCCTAACACGTCCCCTAATCCTAACCCGTACGCTAACACTAACCCGTACCCTAACACGTACTCTCACCGTAAACCGTTGTCGTACCCTAACCTGTCCCCTAAACAGTCCCCATCCCCTAACCCTAACCCTAACCCTAACATTAACCCTAACCCTAACCCTTACCCGAAGCCTTACCCTAACCTGTACCCTAATCCTAACCCGTACGCTAACACGAACCCGTACCCTAACACGTACGCTCACCCTAAACTGTTGTCGTACCCTTACCTGTCCTCTAAACTGTCCCCATCCCCTAACCCTAACACTAACCCTAACCCTAACCCTTACCCGAAGCCTTACCCTAACCCGTCCCCTAATCCAAACCCGTACGCTAACACTAACAGGTACCCTAACACGTATGCTCACCGTAAACTGTTGTCATACCCTAACCTGTCCCCTAAACCGTCCCCGTCCCCTAACCCTAACCCTAACCCTACCCCTAACCCTAACCCTTACCCAAAGCCTTACCCTAACCCGTCCCCTAATCCTAACCCTTACTCTAACACTAACCCATACCCTAACATGTACGCTCACCCTAAACCGTTGTCGTACCCTAACCTGTCCGCTAAACCGTCCCCGTCCTCTAACCCCAACCCTAACCCTAACCCTAACCCTTACCCGAAGCCTTACCCTAACCCGTCCCCTAATCCTAACCCGTACGCTAACACTAACCCGTACCCTAACATGTACGCTCACCCTAAACCGTTGTCGTACCCTAACCTGTCCCCTAAACTGTACCCATTCCCTAACCCTAACCCTAAACCTACCCATAACACTAACCCTTACCCGAAGCCTTACGCTAACCAGTCCCCTAATCCTAACCCGCACTCTAACACTAACCCATACCCTAACACGTACGCTCACCCTAAACTGTTGTCGTACCCTAACCTGTCCCATAAACCGTCCCCGTCCCCTAACCCTAACCCTAACCCTAACCCTAACACTAACCCTTACCCGAAGCCTTACACTTGCCCGTCCCCTAATCCTATCTCGTATGCTAACACTAACACGTACCCTAACACGTACGCACACCCTAAACCGTTGTCCTACCCTAACCTGTCCCCTAAACCGTCCCCGTCCCCTAACACTAACCCTAACCCAAACCCTAACCCTTACCCGAAGCCTTACACTAACCCGTCCCCTAATCCTAACCCGTACGCTAACACTAACCCGTACCCTAACACGTACGCTCACCCTAAAACGTTGTCGTACCCTAACCTGCCCCTAAACCGTCCCCGTCACCTAACCCTAACCCTAACCCTAACCCTAACCCTTAACCGAAGCCTTACACTAACCCGTCCCCTAATCCTAACCCGTACGCTAACACTAACCCGTACCCTAACACGTACGCTCACCCTAAACCGTTGTCGTAACCTAACCTGTCCCCTAAACCGTACCCATCCCCTAACCCTAACCCTAACCCTACCCCTAACACTAACCCTTACCCGAAGCCTTGCGCTAACCCGTCCCCTAATCCTAACCCGTACTCTAACACTAACCCATACCCTAACACGTACGCTCACAGTAAACTGTTGTCGTACCCTAACCTGTCCCCTAAACCGTCCCCGTCCCCTAACCCTAACCCTAACCCTACCCCAAACCCTAACCCTTACCCGAAGCCTTACCCTAACCCATCCCCTAATCTTAACCTGTACTCTAACTCTAACCCGTACCCTAACCCGTACGCTCACCCTAAACCGTTGTCGTACCCTAACCTGTGCCCTTAACCGTCCCCGTCCCCTAACCCTAACCCTAACCCTAACCCTAACCCGTACCCGAAGCCTTACACTAACCCGTCCCCTAATTCTAACCCGTACGCTAACACTAACCCGTACCCTAACAAGTACGCTCACCGTAAATCGTTGTTGTACACTAACTTGTCCCCTAAACCGTCCCCGTCCCCTAACCCTAACCCTAACCCTAACCCTAAACCTATCCCTTACCCGAAGCCTTACCCTCACCCGTCCCCTAATTCTAACCCGTACGCTAACACTAAACGGTACCCTAACACGTACGCTCACCGTAAACTGTTGTCGTACCCTAACCTGTCCCCTAAACAGTCCCCATCCCCTAACCCTAACCCTAACCCTAACCCTAACCCTAACCCTAACCCTTACCCGGAGCCTTACGCTAACTTGTCCCTTAATCCTAACCCGTACGCTAACACGAACCCATACCCTAACACGTACGCTCTCCCTAAACTGTTGTCGTACCCTTACCTGTCCTCTAAACCGTCCCCGTCCCCTAACCCTAACACTAACACTAACTCTAACACTTACCCGAAGCCTTACCCTAACCCGTCCCCTAATCCAAACCCGTACGCTAACACTAACCGGTACCCTAACACGTATGCTCACCGTAAACTGTTGTTGTACCCTAACCTGTCCCCTAAACCGTCCCCGTCCCCTAACCCTAACCCTAACCCTACCCCTAACCCTAACCCTTACCCAAAGCCTTACCCTAACCCGTCCCCTAATCCTAACCCTTACTCTAACACTAACCCATACCCTAACACGTACGCTCACCCTAAACCGTTGTCGTACCCTAACCTGTCCCCTAAACCGTCCCCGTCCCCTAACCCCAACCCTAACCCTAACCCTAACCCTTACCCGAAGCCGTACCCTAACCCGTCCCCTAATCCTAACCCGTACGCTAACACTAACCCGTACCCTAACACGTACGCTCACCCTAAACCGTTATCGTACACTAACCTGTCCCCTAAACCGTACCCATTCCCTAACCCTAACCCTAAACCTACCCCTAACACTAACCCTTTCCCGAAGCCTTACGCTAACCAGTCCCCTAATCCTAACCCGCACTCTAACACTAACCCATACCCTAACACGTACGCTCACCCTAAACTGTTGTCGTATACTAACCTGTCCCCTAAACCGTCCCCGTCCCCTAACCCTAACCCTAACCCTAACCCTAACCCTAACCCTTACCCGAAGCCTTACCCTAACCTGTCCCCTAATCCTAACCCGTACGCTAACAATAACCGGTACCCTAACACGTATGCTCACCCTAAACCGTTGTCGTACCCTAACCTGTACCCTAAACAGTCCCCATCCCCTAACCCTAACCCTAACCCTAACCCTAACCCTAATCCTTACCCGAAGCCTTCCCCTAACCCGTCCCCTATTCCTAACCCGTACGCTAACACTAACCCATACCCTAACACGTACGCTCACCGTAAACCGTTGTCGTACCCTAACCTGTCCCCTAAATCGTCCCCTTCCCCTAACCCTAACCCTAACCCTAACCCTAACCCTAACCCTAACCCTTACCCGAAGCCTTACCGTAACCCGTCCCCTAATCCTAAACCGTACGCTAACACGAACCCGTACCCTAACACGTACACTCACCCTAAACTGTTGTCGTACCCTTACCTGTCCTCTAAACCGTCCCCGTCCCCTAACCCTAACACTAACCCTAACCCTAACCCTTACCCGAAGCCTTACCCTAAACCGTCCCCTAATCCAAACCCGTACGCTAACACTAACCGGTACCCTAACACGTATGCTCACCCTAAACTGTTGTCGTACCCTAACCTGTCCCCTAAACCGTCCCCGTCCCCTAACTCTAACCCTAACCCTACCCCTAACCCTAACCCTTACCCAAAGCCTTACCCTAACCCGTCCCCTAATCCTAACCCTTACTCTAACACTAACCCGTACCCTAACACGTACGCTCACCCTAAACTGTTGTCGTACCCTAACCTGTCCCCTAAACCGTCCCAGTACCCGTCCCCTAACCCTAACCCTACCCCTAACCCTAATCCTTACCCGAAGCCTTCCCCTAACCCGTCCCCTAATCCTAACCCGTACGCTAACACTAAACCGTACCCTAACACGTACGCTCACCGTAAATCATTGTCGTACCCTAACCTGTCCCCTAAACAGTCCCCGTTCCCTAACCCTAACCCTAACCCTAACCCTAACCCTAACCCTTACCCGAAGCCTTACCCTAACCCGTCCCCTAATCCTAACACGTACGCTAACACTAACCCGTACCCTAACATGTACGCTCACCCTAAACCGTTGTCGTACCCTAACCTGTCCACTAAACCGTCCCCGTCCCCTAACCCTAACACTAACCCTAAACCTAACACTTACCCGAAGCCTTACCTTAACCCGTCCCCTAATCCAAACCCGTACGCTAACACTAACCGGTACCCTAACACGTATGCTCACCCTAAACCGTTGTCGAACCCCAACCTGTCCCCTAAACAGTCCCAGTCCCCTAACCCTAACCCTAACCCTACCCCTAACCCTAACCCTTACACAAAGCCTTACCCTAACTCGTCCCCTAAACCTAATCCTTACTCTAACACTAACCCGTACCCTAACACGAACGCGCACCCTAAACCGTTGTCGTACCCTAACCTGTCCCCTAAACCGTCCCCGTCCCCTAACCCTAACCCTAACCCTAACCCTTACCCGAAGCCTTACCCTAACCCGTCCCCTAATCCTAAACCGTACGCTAACACGAACCCGTACCCTAACACGTACGCTCACGCTAAACTGTTGTCGTACCCTTACCTGTCCTCTAAACCGTCCCCGTCCCCTAACCCTAACACTAACCCTAACCCTAACCCTTACCCGAAGCCTTACCCTAAACCGTCCCCTAATCCAAACCCGTACGCGAACACTAACCGGTACCCTAACACGTATGCTCACCCTAAACTGTTGTCGTACCCTAACCTGTCCCCTAAACCGTCCCCGTCCCCTAACCCTAACCCTAACCCTACCCCTAACCCTAACCCTTACCCAAAGCCTTACCCTAACCCGTCCCCTAATCCTAACCCTTACTCTAACACTAACCCGTACCCTAACACGTACGTTCACCCTAAACCGTTGTCGTACCCTAACCTGTCCCCTAAACTGTCCCCGTCCCCTAACCCTAACCCTAACCCTACCCCTAACCCTAATCCTTACCCGAAGCCTTCCCCTAACCCGTCCCCTAATCCTAACCCGTACGCTAACACTAACCCCTACCCTAACACGTACGCTCACCGTAAACCATTGTCGTACCCTAACCTGTCCCCTAAACCGTCCCCGTCCCCTAACCCTAACCCTAACCCTAACCCTAACCCTAACCCTTACCCGAAGCCTTACCCTAACCCGTCCCCTATTCCTAACCCGTACGCTAACACTAACCCGTACCCTAACATGTACGCTCACCCTAAACCGTTGTCGTACACTAACCTGTCCACTAAACCGTCCCCGTCCCCTAACCCTAACCCTAACCCTAACCCTAACCCTTACCCAAAGCCTTACCCTAACCCGTCCCCTAAACCTAATCCTTACTCTAACACTAACCCGTACCCTAACACGAACGCGCACACTAAACCGTTGTCGTACCCTAACCTGTCCCCTAAACCGTCCCCGTCCCCTAACCCTAACCCTAACCCTTACCCGAAGCCTTGCTCTAACCCGTCGCCTAATCCTAACCCGTACGCTAACACTAACCCGTACCCTAACACGTGTGCTCACCCTAAACCGTTGTCGTACCCTAACCTGTCCGCTAAACTGTCCCCTTCCCCTAACCCTAACCCTAACCCTAACCCTAACCCTAACCCTTACCCGAAGCCTTAACCTAACCCGTCCCCTAATCCTAACCGGTACGCTAACACTAACCCGTACCCTAACACGTACGCTCACCCTAAACCGTTGTCGTAACCTAACCTGTCCCCTAAACCGTACCCATCCCCTAACCCTAACCCTAACCCTACCCCTAACACTAACCCTTACCCGAAGCCTTGCGCTAACCCGTCCCCTAATCCTAACCCGTACTCTAACACTAACCCATACCCTAACACGTACGCTCACCGTAAACTGTTGTCGTACCCTAACCTGTCCCCTAAACCGACCCCGTCCCCTAACCCTAACCCTAACCCTAACCCTAACCCTAACGCTTACCTGAAGCCTTACCCTAACCCGTCCCCTAATCCTAACCCATACGCTAACACTAACCCGTACCCTAACACGTACGCTCACCCTAAACGGTTGTCGTACCCTAACCTGTCCACTAAACCGTCCCCATCCCCTAACCCGAAACCTAACCCTAAACCTAATCCTTACCCGAAGCCTTACCCTAACACGTCCCCTAATCCAAACACGTACGCTAACACTAACCGGTACCCTAACACGTGCCCTCACCCTAAACCGTTGTCGTACCCTAACCTGTCCCCTAAACCGTCCCCGTCCCCTAACCCTAACCCTAACCCTAACCCTAACCCTTACCCGAAGCCTTACACTAACCCGTCCCCTAATCCTAATCCGTACGCTAACACTAACCCGTACCCTAACAAGTACGCTCACCCTAAATCGTTGTTGTACCCTAACCTGTCCCCTAAACCGTCCCCGTCCCCTAACCCTAACCCTAACCCTAACCCTAAACCTATCCCTTACCCGAATCCTTACCCTCACCCGTCCCCTAATTCTAAACCGTACGCTAACACTAACTGGTACCCTAACACGTACGCTCACCGTAAACTGTTGTCGTACCCTAACCTGTCCCCTAAACAGTCCCCATTCCCTAACCCTAACCCTAACCCTAACCCTAACCCTAACCCTAACCCTTACCCGGAGCCTTACCCTAACTTGTCCCCTAATCCTAACCCGTACGCTAACACGAACCCGTACCCTAACACATACGCTCTCCCTAAACTGTTGTCGTACCCTTACCTGTCCTCTAAACCGTCCCCGTCCCCTAACCCTAACACTAACCCTAACCCTAACACTTACCCGAAGCCTTACCCTAACCCGTCCCCTAATCCAAACCCGTACGCTAACACTAACCGGTACCCTAACACGTATGCTCACCGTAAACTGTTGTCGTACCCTAACCTGTCCCCTAAACCGTCCCCGTCCCCTAACCCTAACCCTAACCCTACCCCTAACCCTAACCCTTACCCAAAGCCTTACCCTAACCCGTCCCCTAATCCTAACCCTTACTCTAACACTAAACAATACCCTAACACGTATGCTCACCCTAAACCGTTGTCGTACCCCAACCTGTCCCCTAAACCGTCCCAGTCCCCTAACCCTAACCCTAACCCTACCCCTAACCCTAACCCTTACCCAAAGCCTTACCCTAATCCGTCCCCTAAACCTAATCCTTACTCTAACACTAACCCATACCCTAACACGAACGCGCACCCTAAACCGTTGTCGTACCCTAACCTGTCCCCTAAACCGTCCCCGCCCCCTAACCCTAACCCTAACCCTAACCCTTACCCGAAGCCTTGCTCTAACCCGTCGCCTAATCCTAACCCGTACACTAACACTAACCCGTACCCTAACACGTACGCTCACCGTAAACCGTTGTCGTACCCTAACCTGTCCCCTAAACCGTCCCCGTCCCCTAACCCTAACCCTAACCCTAACCCTAACCCTAACCCTTACCCGAAGCCTTACCCTAACCCGTCCCCTAATCCTAAACCGTACGCTAACACGAACCCGTACCCTAACACGTACGCTCACCCTAAACTGTTGTCGTACCCTTACCTGTCCTCTAAACCGTCCCCGTCCCCTAACCCTAACACTAACCCTAACCCTAACCCTTACCCGAAGCCTTACCCTAAACCGTCCCCTAATCCAAACCCGTACGCTAACACTAACCGGTACCCTAACACGTATGCTCACCCTAAACTGTTGTCGTACCCTAACCTGTCCCCTAAACCGTCCCCGTCCCCTAACCCTAACCCTAACCCTACCCCTAACCCTAACCCTTACCCAAAGCCTTACACTAACCCGTCCCCTAATCCTAACCCTTACTCTAACACTAACCCGTACCCTAACACATACGCTCACCCTAAACCGTTGTCGTACCCTAAGCTGTCCCCTAAACCGTCCCCGTCCCCTAACCCTAACCCTAACCCTACCCCTAACCCTAATCCTTACCCGAAGCCTTCCCCTAATCCGTCCCCTAATCCTAACCCGTACGCTAACACTAACCCCTACCCTAACACGTACGCTCACCGTAAACCATTGTCGTACCCTAACCTGTCCCCTAAACCGTCCCCGTCCCCTAACCCTAACCCTAACCTTAACCCTTACCCGAAGCCTTACCCTAACCCGTCCCCTAATCCTAACCCGTACGCTAACACTAACCCGTACCCTAACATGTACGCTCACCCTAAACCGTTGTCGTACCCTAACCTGTCCACTATACCGTCCCCGTCCCCTAACCCTAACACTAACCCTAAACCTAACACTTACCCGAAGCCTTACCTTAACCCGTCCCCTAATCCAAACCCGTACGCTAACACTAACAGGTACCCTAACACGTATGCTCACCCTAAACCGTTGTCGTACCCCAACCTGTCCCCTAAACCGGCCCAGTCCCCTAACCCTAACCCTAACCCTACCCCTAACCCTAACACTTACCCAAAGCCTTACCCTAACCCGTCCCCTAAACCTAATCCTTACTCTAACACTAACCCGTACCCTAACACGAACGCGCACACTAAACCGTTGTCGTACCCTAACCTGTCCCCTAAACCGTCCCCGTCCCCTAACCCTAACACTAACCCTTACCCGAAGCTTTGCTCTAACCCGTCGCCTAATCCTAACCCGTACGCTAACACTAAACCGTACCCTAACACGTATGCTCACCCTAAACCGTTGTCGTACCCTAACCTGTCCCCTAAACTGTCCCCATCCCCTAACCCTAACCCTAACCCTAACCCTTACCCGAAGCCTTAACCTAACCCGTCCCCTAATCCTAACCCGTACGCTAACACTAACCCGTACTCTAACACGTACGCTCACCCTAAACCGTTGTTGTACACTAACCTGTCCCCTAAACCGTCCCCGTCCCCTAACGCTAACCCTAACCCTAACCCTAAACCTAACCGTTACCCGAAGCCTTACCCCCACCCGTACCCTAATTCTAACCCGTACGCTAACACTAACCCGTACCCTAACACGTACGCTCACCCTAAACCGTTGTCGTACCCTAACCTGTCCACTAAACCGTCCCCGTCCCCTAACCCTAACCCTAACCCTAACCCTAACCCTTAACCGAAGCCTTACACTAACCCGTCCCCTAATCCTAACACGTACGTTAACACTAACCCGTACCCTAACACGTACGCTCACCCTAAACCGTTGTCGTAACATAACCTGTCCCCTAAACCGTCCCCGTCCCCTAACCCTAACCATAACCCTAACCCTAACCCTTACCCGAAGCCTTACACTAACCCGTCCCCTAATCCTAATCCGTACGCTAACACTAACCCGTACCCTAACAAGTACGCTCACCCTAAATCGTTGTTGTACCCTAACCTGTCCCCTAAACCGTCCCCGTCCCCTAACCCTAACCCTAACCCTAACCCTAAACCTATTCCTTACCCGAATCCTTACCCTCACCCGTCCCCTAATTCTAACCCGTACGCTAACACTAACCGGTACCCTAACACGTACGCTCACCGTAAACCGTTGTCGTACCCTAACCTGTCCCCTAAACAGTCCCCATCCCCTAACCCTAACCCTAACCCTAACCCTAACCCTAACCCTAACCCTTACCCGGAGCCTTACCCTAACTTGTCCCCTAATCCTAACCCGTACGCTAACACGAACCCGTACCCTAACACATACGCTCTCCCTAAACTGTTGTCGTACCCTTACCTGTCCTCTAAACCGTCCCCGTCCCCTAACCCTAACACTAACCCTAACCCTAACACTTACCCGAAGCCTTACCCTAACCCGTCCCCTAATCCAAACCCGTACGCTAACACTAACCGGTACCCTAACACGTATGCTCTCCGTAAACTGATGTCGTACCCTAACCTGTCCCCTAAACCGTCCCCGTCCCCTAACCCTAACCCTAACCCTACCCCTAACCCTAACCGTTACCCAAAGCCTTACACTAACCCGTCCCCTAATCCTAACCCTTACTCTAACACTAAACAATACCCTAACACGTACGCTCACCCTAAACCGTTGTCATACCCTAACCTGTCCCCTAACCGTCCCCGTCCCCTAACCCCAACCCTAACCCTAACCCTAACCCTTACCCGAAGCCGTACCCTAACCCGTCCCCTAATCCTAACCCGTACGCTAACACTGACCCGTACCCTAACACGTACGCTCACCCTAAACCGTTGTCGTACACTAACCTGTCCCCTAAACCGTACCCATTCCCTAACCCTAACCCTAAACCTACCCCTAACACTAACCCTTACCCGAAGCCTTACGCTAACCATTCCCCTAATCCTAACCCGCACTCAAACACTAACCAATACCCTAACACGTACGCTCACCCTAAACTGTTGTCGTATACTAACCTGTCCCCTAAACCGTCCCCGTCCCCTAACCCTAACCCTAACCCTAACCCTAACCCTAACCCTTACCCGAAGCCTTACCCTAACCCGTCCCCTAATCCTAACCCGTACGCTAACGATAACCGGTACCCTAACACGTACGCTCACCGTAAACCGTTGTCGTACCCTAACCTGTCCCCTAAACCGTCCCCGTCCCCTAACCCTAACCCTAACCCTAACCCTAACCCAACCCTTACCCGAAGCCTTACACTAACCCGTCCCCTAATCCTAAACCGTACGCTAACACGAACCCGTACCCTAACACGTACACTCACCCTAAACTGTTGTCGTACCCTTACCTGTCCTCTAAACCGTCCCCGTCCCCTAACCCTAACACTAACCCTAACCCTAACCCTTACCCGATGCCTTACCCTAAACTGTCCCCTATTCCAAACCCGTACGCTAACACTAACCAGTACCCTAACACGTATGCTCACCCTAAACTGTTGTCGTACACTACCCTGTCCCCTAAACCGTCCCCGTCCCCTAACCCTAACCCTAACCCTACCCCTAACCCTAACCCTTACCCAAAGCCTTACCCTTACCCGTCCCCTAATCCTAACCCTTACTCTAACACTAACCCGTACCCTAACACGTACGCTCACCCTAAACCGTTGTCGTACCCTAACCTGTCCCCTAAACTGTCCCCGTCCCCGTCCCCTAACATTAACCCTACCCCTAACCCTAATCCTTACCCGAAGCCTTCCCCTAACCCGTCCCCTATTCCTAACCCGTACGCTAACACTAACCCGTACCCTAACACGTACGCTCACCGTAAACCATTGTCATACCCTAACCTGTCCCCTAAACGGTCCCCGTCCCCTAACCCTAACCCTAACCCTAACCCTAACCCTAACTCTTACCCGAAGCCTTACCCTAACCCGTCCCCTAATCCTAACCCGTACGCTAACACTAACCCGTACCCTAACATGTACGCTCACTCTAAACCGTTGTCGTACCCTAACCTGTCCACTAAACCGTCCCCGTCCCCTAACCCTAACACTAACCCTAAACCTAACACTTACCCGAAGCCTTACCTTAACCCGTCCCCTAATCCAAACCCGTACGCTAACACTAACCGGTACCCTAACACGTATGCTCACCCTAAACCGTTGTCGTACCCCAACCTGTCCCCTAAACCGTCACAGTCCCCTAACCCTATCCCTAACCCTACCCCTAACCCTAACCCTTACCCAAAGCCTTACCCTAACCCGTCCCCTAAACCTAATCCTTACTCTAACACTAACCCGTACCCTAACACGAACGCGCACCGTAAACCGTTGTCGTACCCTAACCTGTCCCCTAAACCGTCCCCGTCCCCTAACCCTAACCCTAACCCTAACCCTTACCAGAAGCCTTGCTCTAACCCGTCGCCTAATCCTAACCCGTACGCTAACACTAACCCGTACCCTAACACGTACGCTCACCGTAAACCGTTGTCGTACCCTAACCTGTCCCCTAAACCGTCCCCGTCCCCTAACCCTAACCGTAACCCTACCCCTAACCCTAATCCTTACCCGAAGCCTTCCCCTAACCCGTCCCCTAATCCTAACCCGTACGCTAACACTAACCTCTACCGTAACACGTACGCTCACCGTAAACCATTATCGTACCCTAACCTGTCCCCTAAACCGTCCCCGTCCCCTAACCCTAACCCTAACCCTAACCCTAACCCTAACCCTAACCCTTACCCGAAGCCTTACCCTAACCCGTCCCCTAATCCTAACCCGTACGCTAACACTAACCCGTACCCTAACATGTACGCTCACCCTAAACCGTTGTCGTACCCTAACCTGTCCACTAAACCGTCCCCGTCCCCTAACCCTAACACTAACCCTAAACCTAACACTTACCCGAAGCCTTACCTTAACCCGTCCCCTAATCCAAACCCGTACGCTAACACTAACCGGTACCCTAACACGTATGCTCACCCTAAACCGTTGTCGTACCCCAACCTGTCCCCTAAACCGTCCCAGTCCCCTAACCCTAACCGTAACCCTACCCCTAACCCTAACCCTTACCCAAAGCCTTACCCTAACCCGTCCCCTAAACCTAATCCTTACTCTAACACTAACCCGTACCCTAACACGAACGCGCACACTAAACCGTTGTCGTACCCTAACCTGTCCCCTAAACCGTCCCCGTCCCCTAACTCTAACCCTAACCCTAACCCTTACCAGAAGCCTTGCTCTAACCCGTCGCCTAATCCTAACCCGTACGCTAACACTAACCCGTACCCTAACACGTACGCTCACCGTAAACCGTTGTCGTACCCTAACCTGTCCCCTAAACCGTCCCCGTCCCCTAACCCTAACCCTAACCCTACCCCTAACCCTAATCCTTACCCGAAGCCTTCCCCTAACCCGTCCCCTAATCCTAACCCGTACGCTAACACTAACCTCTACCGTAACACGTACGCTCACCGTAAACCATTATCGTACCCTAACCTGTCCCCTAAACCGTCCCCGTCCCCTAACCCTAACCCTAACCCTAACCCTAACCCTAACCCTAACCCTTACCCGAAGCCTTACCCTAACCCGTCCCCTAATCCTAACCCGTACGCTAACACTAACCCGTACCCTAACATGTACGCTCACCCTAAACCGTTGTCGTACCCTAACCTGTCGACTAAACCGTCCCCGTCCCCTAACCCTAACACTAACCCTAAACCTAACACTTACCCGAAGCCTTACCTTAACCCGTCCCCTAATCCAAACCCGTACGCTAACACTAACCGGTACCCTAACACGTATGCTCACCCTAAACCGTTGTCGTACCCCAACCTGTCCCCTAAACCGTCCCAGTCCCCTAACCCTAACCGTAACCATACCCTTAACCCTAAACCTTACCCAAAGCCTTACCCTAACCCGTCCCCTAAACCTAATCCTTACTCTAACACTAACCCGTACCCTAACACGAACGCGCACACTAAACCGTTGTCGTGCCCTAACCTATCCCCTAAACCGTCCCCGTCCCCTAACCCTAACCCTAACCCTAACCCTAACCCTAACCCTAACCCTTACCCGAAGCCTTACCCTAACCCGTCCCCTAATCCTAACCCGTACGCTAACACTAACCCGTACCCTAACATGTACGCTCACCCTAAACCGTTGTCGTACCCTAACCTGTCCACTAAACCGTCCCCGTCCCCTAACCCTAACACTAACCCTAAACCTAACACTTACCCGAAGCCTTACCTTAACCCGTCCCCTAATCCAAACCCGTACGCTAACACTAACCGGTACCCTAACACGTATGCTCACCCTAAACCGTTGTCGTACCCCAACCTGTCCCCTAAACCGTCCCAGTCCCCTAACCCTAACCGTAACCCTACCCCTAACCCTAACCCTTACCCAAAGCCTTACCCTAACCCGTCCCCTAAACCTAATCCTTACTCTAACACTAACCCGTACCCTAACACGAACGCGCACACTAAACCGTTGTCGTACCCTAACCTGTCCCCTAAACCGTCCCCGTCCCCTAACTCTAACCCTAACCCTAACCCTTACCAGAAGCCTTGCTCTAACCCGTCGCCTAATCCTAACCCGTACGCTAACACTAACCCGTACCCTAACACGTACGCTCACCGTAAACCGTTGTCGTACCCTAACCTGTCCCCTAAACCGTCCCCGTCCCCTAACCCTAACCCTAACCCTACCCCTAACCCTAATCCTTACCCGAAGCCTTCCCCTAACCCGTCCCCTAATCCTAACCCGTACGCTAACACTAACCTCTACCGTAACACGTACGCTCACCGTAAACCATTATCGTACCCTAACCTGTCCCCTAAACCGTCCCCGTCCCCTAACCCTAACCCTAACCCTAACCCTAACCCTAACCCTAACCCTTACCCGAAGCCTTACCCTAACCCGTCCCCTAATCCTAACCCGTACGCTAACACTAACCCGTACCCTAACATGTACGCTCACCCTAAACCGTTGTCGTACCCTAACCTGTCCACTAAACCGTCCCCGTCCCCTAACCCTAACACTAACACTAAACCTAACACTTACCCGAAGCCTTACCTTAACCCGTCCCCTAATCCAAACCCGTACGCTAACACTAACCGGTACCCTAACACGTATGCTCACCCTAAACCGTTGTCGTACCCCAACCTGTCCCCTAAACCGTCCCAGTCCCCTAACCCTAACCGTAACCCTACCCCTAACCCTAACCCTTACCCAAAGCCTTACCCTAACCCGTCCCCTAAACCTAATCCTTACTCTAACACTAACCCGTACCCTAACACGAACGCGCACACTAAACCGTTGTCGTACCCTAACCTGTCCCCTAAACCGTCCCCGTCCCCTAACCCTAACCCTAACCCTAACCCTTACCAGAAGCCTTGCTCTAACCCGTCGCCTAATCCTAACCCGTACGCTAACACTAACCAGTACCCTAACACGTACGCTCACCGTAAACCGTTGTCGTACCCTAACCTGTCCCCTAAACCGTCCCCGTCCCCTAACCCTAACCCTAACCCTACCCCTAACCCTAATCCTTACCCGAAGCCTTCCCCTAACCCGTCCCCTAATCCTAACCCGTACGCTAACACTAACCTCTACCGTAACACGTACGCTCACCGTAAACCATTATCGTACCCTAACCTGTCCCCTAAACCGTCCCCGTCCCCTAACCCTAACCCTAACCCTAACCCTAACCCTAACCCTAACCCTTACCCGAAGCCTTACCCTAACCCGTCCCCTAATCCTAACCCGTACGCTAACACTAACCCGTACCCTAACATGTACGCTCACCCTAAACCGTTGTCGTACCCTAACCTGTCCACTAAACCGTCCCCATCCCCTAACCCTAACACTAACCCTAAACCTAACACTTACCCGAAGCCTTACCTTAACCCGTCCCCTAATCCAAACCCGTACGCTAACACTAACCGGTACCCTAACACGTATGCTCACCCTAAACCGTTATCGTACCCCAACCTGTCCCCTAAACCGTCCCAGTCCCCTAACCCTAACCGTAACCCTACCCCTAACCCTAACCCTTACCCAAAGCCTTACCCTAACCCGTCCCCTAAACCTAATCCTTACTCTAACACTAACCCGTACCCTAACACGAACGCGCACACTAAACCGTTGTCGTGCCCTAACCTATCCCCTAAACCGTCCCCGTCCCCTAACCCTAACCCTAACCCTTACCCGAAACCTTGCTCTAACCTGTCGCCTAATCCTAACCCGTACGCTAACACTAACCCGAACCCTAACACGTATGCTCACCCTAAACCGTTGTCGTACCCTAACCTGTCCCCTAAACTGTCCCCATCCCCTAACCCTAACCCTAACCCTAACCCTAACCCTAACCCTTACCCGAAGCCTTAACCTAACCCGTCCCCTAAACCTAACCCGTACGCTAACACTAACCCGTACCCTAACACGTACGCTCACCCTAAACCGTTGTTGTACACTAACCTGTCCCCTAAACCGTCCCCGTCCCCTAACGCTAACCCTAACCCTAACCCTAAACCTAACCGTTACCCGAAGCCTTACCCCCACCCGTACCCTAATTCTAACCCGTACGCTAACACTAACCCGTACCCTAACACGTACGCTCACCCTAAACCGTTGTCGTACCCTAACCTGTCCCCTAAACCGTCCCCGTCCCCGTCCCCGTCCCCTAACCCTAACCCTAACCCTAACCCTTACCCGAAGCCTTACACTTACCCGTCCCCTAATCCTAACTCGTATGCTAACACTAACACGTACGCTCACCCTAAACCGTTGTCCTACCCTAACCTGTCCCCTAAACCGTCCCCGTCCCCTAACACTAACCCTAACCCTAACCCTAACCCTAACATTTACCCGAAGCCTTACCCTAACCCGTCCCCTATTCCTAACCCGTACGCTAACACTAACCCGTACCCTAACACGTACGCTCTCCCTAAACCGTTGTCGTACCCTAAACTGTCCCCTAAACCGTCCCCGTCCCCTAACGCTAACCGTAAACCTAACCCTAACCCTTAACCGAAGCCTTACACTAACCCGTCCCCTAATCCTAAACCGTACGCTAACACTAACCCGTACCTTAACACGTACGCTCACCCTAAACCATTGTCGTAACCTAACCTGTCCCCTAAACCGTACCCATCCCCTAACCCTAACCCTAACCCTACCCCTAACACTAACACTTACCCGAAGCCTTGGGCTAACCCATCCCCTAATCCTAACCCGTACTCTAACACTAACCCATACCCAACACGTACGCTCACCGTAAACTGTTGTCGTACCCTAACCTGTCTCCTAAACCGTCCCCGTCCCCTAACCCTAACCCTAACCCTAACCCTAACCCTAAACCTTACGTGACGCCTTACCCTAACCCGTCCCCTAATCCTAACCCGTACGCTAACACTAACCCGTACCCTAACACGTACGCTCACCCTAAACCGTTGTCGTACCCTAACCTGTCCACTAAACCGTCCCCATCCCCTAACCCTAAACCTAACCCTAAACCTAACCCTTACCCGAAGCCTTACCCTAACCCGTCCCCTAATCCAAACCCGTACGCTAACACTAACCGGTACCCTAACACGTACGCTCACCCTAAACCGTTGTCGTACCCTAACCTGTCCCCTAAACCGTCCCCGTCCCCTAACCCTAACCCTAACCCTACCCCAAACCCTAGCCCTTACCCGAAGCCTTACCATAACCCGTCCCCTAATCTTAACCCGTACTCTAACACTAACCCGTACCCTAACACGTACGCTCACCCTAAACCGTTGTCGTACCCTAACCTGTCCCCTAAACCGTCCCCGTCCCCTAACCCTAACCCTAACCCTAACCCTAACCCTTACCTGAAGCCTTACCCTAACCCGTCCCCTAATCCTAACCCGTACGCTAACACTAAACCGTACCCTAACAAGTACGCTCACCCTAAATCGTTGTTGTACCCTAACCTGTCCCCTAAACCGTCCCCGTCCCCTAACCCTAACCCTAACCCTAACCCTAAACCTATCCCTTACCCGAAGCCTTACCCTCACCCGTCCCGTAATTCTAACCCGTACTCTAACACTAACCCGTACCCGAACACGTACGCTCACCCTAAACCGTTCTCGTACCCTAACCTGTCCCCTAAACCATCCCCGTCCCCTAAACCTAACCCTAACCCTAACCCTAACACTTACACGAAGCCTTACCCTAACCCGTCCTCTAATCCTAAACCGAACGCTAACACTAACCGATACCCTAACACGTACGCTCACCCTAAACCGTTGTCGTACCCTAACCTGTCCCCTAAACCATCCCCATCCCATAACGCTAACCCTAACCATACCCCTAACCCTAATCCTTACCCGAAGCCTTCCACTAACACGTCCCCTAATCCTAACCCGTACGCTAACACTAACCCATACCCTAACACGTACGCTCACCGTAAACTGTTGTCGTACCCTAACCTGTCCCCTAAACCGTCCCCGTCCCCTAACCCTAACCCTAACCCTAACCCTAACCCTAACTCTTACCTGAAGCCTTACCCTAACCCGTCCCCTAATCCTAACCCGTACGCTAACACTAACCCGTACCCTAACACGTACGCTCACCCTAAACCGTTGTCGTACCCTAACCTGTCCACTAAACCGTCCCCATCCCCTAACCCTAAACCTAACCCTAAACCTAACCCTTACCCGAAGCCTTATCTTAACCCGTCCCCTAATCCAAACCCGTACGCTAACACTAACCGTTACCCTAACACGTGCCCTCACCCTAAACCGTTGTTGTACCCTAACCTGTCCCCTAAACCGTCCCCGTCCCCTAACCCTAACCCTAACACTACCCCAAACCCTAACCCTTACCCGAAGCCTTACCCTAACCCGTCCCCTAATCTTAACCCGTACTCTAACACTAACCCGTACCCTAACACGTACGCTCACCCTAAACCGTTGTCGTACCCTAACCTGTCCCCTAAACCGTCCCCGTCCCCTAACCCTAACACTAACCCTAACCCTAACTCTTACCTGAAGCCTTACCCTAACCCGTCCCATAATCCTAACCCGTACGCTAACACTAACCCGTACCCTAACAAGTACGCTCACCCTAAATCGTTGTTGTACCCTAACCTGTCCCCTAAACCGTCCCCGTCCCCTAACCCTAACCCTAACCCTAACCCTAAACCTATCCCTTACCCGAAGCCTTACCCTCACCCGTCCCCTAATTCTAACCCGTACTCTAACACTAACCCGTACCCTAACACGTACGCTCACCCTAAACCGTTGTCGTACCCTAACATGTCCCCTAAACCATCCCCGTTCCCTAAACCTAACCCTAACCCTAACCCTAACCCTTACCCGAAGCCTTCCCCTAACACGTACCCTAATCCTAACCCGTACGCTAACACTAACCGCTACCCTAACACGTACGCTCACCCTAAACCGTTGTGGTACCCTAACCTGTCCCCTAAACCGTACCCATCCCCTAACCCTAACCCTAACCCTACCCCTAAACCTAACCCTTACCCGAAGCCTTACCCTAACCCGTCCCCTAATCCTAACCCGTACGCTAACACTAAACCATACCCTAACACGTACGCTCACCCTAAACCGTTGTCATACCCTAACCTGTCCCCTAAACCGTCCCCGTCCCCTAACCCTAACCCTAAACCTAACCCTAACCCTAACCCTTACCCGAAGCCTTACACTTACCCGTCCCCTAATCCTAACTCGTATGCTAACACTAACACGTACCCTAACACGTACGCTCACCCTAAACCGTTGTCCTACCCTAACCTGTCCCCTAAACCGTCCCCGTCCCCTAACACTAACCCTAACACTAACCCTAACCTTTACCCGAAGCCTTACCCTAACCCGTCCCCTAATCCTAACCCGTACGCTAACCCTAACCCGTACCCTAACACGTACGCTCACCCTAAACCGTTGTCGTACCCTAACCTGTCCCCTAAACCGTCCCCGTCCCCTAACCCTAACCGTAAACCTAACCCTAACCCTTAACCGAAGCCTTACACTAACCCGTCCCCTAATCCTAACCCGTACGCTAACACTAACACGTACCCTAACATGTACGCTCACCCTAAACCGTTGTCGTACCCTAACCTGTCCCCTAAACCGTCCCCGTCCCATAACGCTAACCCTAACCCTACCCCTAACCCTAATCCTTACCCGAAGCCTTCCCCTAACACGTCCCCTAATCCTAACCCGTACGCTAACACTAACCCGTACCCTAACACGTACGCTCACCGTAAACCGTTGTCGTACCCTAACCTGTCCCCTAAACAGTCCCCATCCCCTAACCCTAAGCCTAACCCTAACCCTAAACCTAACCCTAACCCTTACCCGAAGCCATACCCTAACCCGTCCCCTAATCCTAACCCGTATGCGAACACTAACCCGTACCCTAACATGTACGCTCACCCTAAATCGTTGTTGTACCCTAACCTGTCGCCTAAACCGTCCCCGTCCCCTAACCCTAACCCTAACCCTAACCCTTACCCGAAGCCTTGCTCTAACCCGTCGCCTAATCCTAACCCGTACGCTAACACTAACCCGTACCCTAACACGTATGCTCACCCTAAACAGTTGTCGTACCCTAACCTGTCCCCTAAACCGTCCCCATCCCCTAACCCTAACCCTAACCCTTACCCGAAGCCTTAACCTAACCCGTCCCCTAATCCTAACCCGTACGCTTACACTAAACCGTACCCTAACACGTACGCTCACCCTAAACCGTTGTCGTACACTAACCTGTCCCCTAAACCGTCCCCGTCCCCTAACGCTAACCCTAACCCTAACCCTAAACCTAACCGTTACCCGAAGCCTTACCCCCACCCGTACCCTAATTCTAACCCGTACGCTAACACTAACCCGTACCCTAACACGTACGCTCACCCTAAACTGTTGTCGTACCCTAATCTGTCCCCTAAACCGTCCCGTCCCCGTTCCCTAACCCTAACCCTAACCCTAACCCTTACCCGAAGCCTTACCCTAACCCGTCCCCTAATCCTAACCCGTACGCTAACACTAACCGCTACCCTAACACGTACGCTCACCCTAAACCGTTGTCTTACCCTAACCTGTCCCCTAAACCGTACCCATCCCCTAACCCTAACCCTAACCCTACCCCGAAACATAACCCTTACCCGAAGCCTTACCCTAACCCGTCCCCTAATCCTAACCCGTACGCTAACACTAAACCATACCCTAACACGTACGCTCACCCTAAATGGTTGTCGTACGCTAAACAGTCCCCTAAACCCTCCCCGTCCCCTAACCCTAACCCTAACCCTAACCCTAACCCTAACCCTTACCCGACGCCTTACACTTACCCGTCCCCTAATCCTAACTCGTATGCTAACACTAACACGTACCCTAACACGTACGCTCACCCTAAACCGTTGTCCTACCCTAACCTGTCCCCTAAACCGTCCCCGTCCCCTAACACTAACCCTAACCCTAACCCTAACCTTTACCCGAAGCCTTACCCTAACCCGTCCCCTAATCCTAACCCGTACGCTAACAGTAACCCGTACCCTAACACGTACGCTCTCCCTAAACCATTGTCGTACCCTAACCTCTCCCCTAAACCGTCCCCGTCCCCTAACCCTAACCGTAAACCTAATCCTAACCCTTAACCGAAGCCTTACACTAACCCGTCCCCTAATCCGAACCCGTACGCTAACACTAACCCGTACCCTAACACGTACGCTCACCCTAAACCATTGTCGTAACCTAACCTGTCCCCTAAACCGTACCCATCCAGTAACCCTAACCCTAACCCTACCCCTAACACTAACCCTTACCCGAAGCCTTGCGCTAACCCGTCCCCTAATCCTAACCCGTATTCTAACACTAACCCATACCCTAACACGTACACTCACCGTAAACTGTTGTCGTACCCTAACCTGTCCCCTAAACCGTCCCCGTCCCCTAAACCTAACCCTAATCCTAACCCTAACCCTAACCCTTACCTGAAGCCTTACCCTAACCCGTCCCCTAATCCTAACCCGTACGCTAACACTAACCCGTACCCTAACACGTACGCTCACCCTAAACCGTTGTCGTACCCTAACCTCTCCCCTAAACCGTCCTCATCCCCTAACCCTAAACCTAACCCTAAACCTAACCCTTACCCGAAGCCTTACCATAATACGTCCTCTAATCAAAACCCGTACGCTAACACTAACCGGTACCCTAACATGTGCCCTCACCCTAAAGCGTTGTCGTACCCTAACCTGTCCCCTAAACCGTCCCCGTCCCCTAACCCTAACCCTAACCCTACCCCAAACCCTAACCCTTACCCGAAGCCTTACCCTAACCCGTCCCCTAATCTTAACCCGTACTCTAACACTATCCCGTACCCTAACACGTACGCTCACCCTAAACCTTTGTCGTACCCTAACCTGTCCCCTAAACCGTCCCCGTCCCCTAACCCTAACCCTAAACCTAACCCTAACCCTTACCTGAAGCCTTACCCTAACCCGTCCCCTAATCCTAACCCGTACGCTAACACTAACCCGTACCCTAGCAAGTACCCTCACCCTAAATCGTTGTTGTACACTAACCTGTCCCCTAAACCGTCCCCGTCCCCTAACCCTAACCCTAACCCTAAACCTATCCCTTAACGAAGCCTTACCCTCACCCGTCCCCTAATTCTAACCCGTACTCTAACACTAACCCGTACCCTAACACGTACGCTCACCCTAAACCGTTGTCGTACCCTAACCTGTCCCCTAAACCGTCCCCGTCCCCTAACCCTAAACCTAACCCTACCCCTAACCCTAACCCTTACCCGAAGCCTTACCCTAACCCGTCCCCTAATCTTAACCCGTACTCTATCACTAACCCGTACACTAACACGTACGCTCACCCTAAACCGTTGTCGTACCCTAACCTGTCCCCTAAACCGTCCCCGTCCCCTAATCCTAACCCTAACCCTAACCCTAACCCTTACCCGATGCCTTACCCTAACCCGTCCCCTAATCTTAACCCGTACGCTAACACTAACCCGTACCCTAACACGTACGCTCACCCTAAATCGTTGTTGTACCCTAACCTGTCCCCTAAACCGTCCCTGTCCCCTAAACCTAACCGTAACCCTAACCCTAAACCTAACCCTTACCCGAAGCCCTACCCTCACCCGTCCCCTAATTCTAACCCGTACGCTAACACTAACCCGAAACCTAACACGTACGCTCACCCTAAACCGTTGTCGTACCCTAACCTGTCCCCTAAACCGTCCCTGTCCCCTAAACCTAACCCTAACCCTATCCCTAGCCCTTACCCGAAGCCCTACCCTAACCCGTCCCCTAATCCTAACCCGTACTCTAAAACTAAACGGTACCCTACCACGTACGCTCACCGTAAACCGTTGTCGAACCCTAACCTGTCCCCTAAACCGTCCCCGTCCCCTAATCCTAACCCTAACATTAACCCTAACCCTAAACCTAACCCTTACCCGAAGCCTTACCCTAACCCGTCCCCTAATCCAAACCCGTACGCTAACACTAACCGGTACCCTAACACGTGCGGTCACCCTAAACCGTTGTCGTACCCTAACCTGTCCCCTAAACCGTCCCCGTCCCCTAACCCTAACCCTAACCCTACCCCTAACCCTAACCCTTACCCAAAGCCTTACCCTAACCCGTCCCCTAATCTTAACCCGTACTCTAACACAAACCCGTACCCTAACACGTACGCTCACCCTAAACCATTGTCGTACCCTAACCTGTCCCCTAAACCATCCCCGTCCCCTAACCCTAACCCTAACCCTATCCCTAACCCTTACCCGAAGCCTTACCCTAACCCGTCCCCTAATCCTAACCCGTACGCTAACACTAACCCGTACCCTAACATATACGCTCACCCTAAATCGTTGTTGTACCCTAACCTGTCCCCTAAACCGTCCCCGTCCCCTAACCCTAACCCTAACCCTAAGCCTTACCCGAAGCCTTGCTCTAACCCGTCGCCTAATCCTAAACCTTACGCTAACACTAACCCGTACCCTAACACGTATGCTCACCCTAAACCGTTGTCGTACCCTAATCTGTCCCCTAAACGGTCCCCATCCCCTAACCCTAACCCTAACACTAACCCTAACCCTAACCCTTACCCGAAGCCTTAACCTAACCCGTCCCCTAATCCTAACCCGTACGCTAACACTAACCCATACCCTAACACGTACGCTCACCCTAAACCGTTGTCGTACACTAACCTGTCCCCTAAACCGTCCCCGTCCCCTAACGCTAACCCTAACCCTAATCCTAAACCTAACCGTACCCGATGCCTTACCCCCACCCGTACCCTAATTGTAACCCGTACGCTAACACAAACCCGTACCCTAACACGTACGTTCACTCTAAACCGTTGTCGTACACTAAACTGTGCCCTAAACCGTCCCCGTCCCCGTCCCCTAACCCTAACCCTAACCCTAACCCTTACCCGAAGCCTTACCCTAACCCGTCCCCTAATCCTCACCCGTACGCTAACACTAACTGCTACCCTAACACGTACGCTCACCCTAAACCATTGTCGTACCCTAACCTGTCCCCTAAACCGTACCCATCCCCTAACACTAACCGTAACCCTACCCCTAAACCTAACCCTTACCCGAAGCCTTACCCTAACCCGTCCCCTAATCCTAACCCGTACGCTAACACGAAACCATACCCTAACACGTACGCTCACCCTAAACCGTTGTTGTACCCTAACCTGTCCCCTAAACCGTCCCCGTCCCCGTCCCCTAACCCTAACCCTAACGCTAAACCTAACCCTTACCCGAAGCCTTACACTTACCCGTCCCCTAATCCTAACTCGTATGCTAACACTAACACGTACCCTAACACGTA
This sequence comes from Phocoena phocoena, assembly GCF_963924675.1. Taxonomy (NCBI): domain Eukaryota; kingdom Metazoa; phylum Chordata; class Mammalia; order Artiodactyla; family Phocoenidae; genus Phocoena; species Phocoena phocoena. The sequence goes on from NC_089235.1 coordinate 192,732, forward strand.
CGCTCACCCTAAATCGTTGTCCTACCCTAACCTGTCCCCTAAACCATCCCCGTCCCCTAACACTAACCCTAACCCTAACCCTAACCCTAACCTTTACCCGAAGCCTTACCCTAACCCGTCCCCTAATCCTAACCCGTACGCTAACACTAACCCGTACCCTAACACGTACGCTCTCCCTAAACCGTTGTCGTACACTAACCTGTCCCCTAAACCGTCCCCGTCCCGTAACCCTAACCGTAAACCTAAACCTAACCCTTAACCGAAGCCTTACACTAACCTGTCCCCTAATCCTAACCCGTACGCTAACACTAACCCGTACCCTAACACGTACGCTCACCCTAAACCGTTGTCGTACCCTAACCTGTCCCCTAACCGTCCCCGTCCCCTAACCCCAACCCTAACCCTAACCCTAACCCTTACCCGAAGCCGTACCCTAACCCGTCCCCTAATCCTAACCCGTACGCTAACACTGACCCGTACCCTAACACGTACGCTCACCCTAAACCATTGTCGTACACTAACCTGTCCCCTAAACCGTACCCATTCCCTAACCCTAACCCTAAACCTACCCCTAACACTAACCCTTACCCGAAGCCTTACGCTAACCAGTCCCCTAATCCTAACCCGCACTCTAACACTAACCCATACCCTAACACGTACGCTCACCCTAAACTGTTGTCGTATACTAACCTGTCCCCAAAACCGTCCCCGTCCCCTAACCCTAACCCTAACCCTAACCCTAACCGTAACCCTTACCCGAAGCCTTACCCTAACCCGTCCCCTAATCCTAACCCGTACGCTAACGATAACCGGTACCCTAACACGTATGCTCACCCTAAACAGTTGTCGTACCCTAACTTGTCCCCTAAACAGTCCCCGTCCCCTAACCCTAACCCTAACCCTACCCCTAACCCTAATCCTTACCCGAAGCCTTCCCCTAACCCGTCCCCTATTCCTAACCCGTACGCTAACACTAACCCGTACCCTAACACGTACGCTCACCGTAAACCGTTGTCGTACCCTAACCTGTCCCCTAAACCGTCCCCGTCCCCTAACCCTAACCCTAACCCTAACCCTAACCCTAACCCTCACCCTTACCCGAAGCCTTACCTTAACCCGTCCCCTAATCCAAACCCGTATGCTAACACTAACCGGTACCCTAACACGTATGCTCACCCTAAACCGTTGTCGTACCCCAACCTGTCCCCTAAACCGTCCCAGTCCCCTAACCCTAACCCTAACCCTACCCCTAACCCTAACCCTTACCCAAAGCCTTACCCTAACCCGTCCCCTAAACCTAATCCTTACTCTAACACTAACCCGTACCCTAACACGAACGCGCACCGTAAACCGTTGTGGTACCCTAACCTGTCCCCTAAACCGTCCCCGTCCCCTAACACTAACCCTAACCCTAACCCTTACCCGAAGCCTTGCTCTAACCCGTCGCCTAATCCTAACCCGTACGCTAACACTAACCCGTACCCTAACACGTACGCTCACCGTAAACGGTTGTCGTACCCTAACCCGTCCCCTAAACCGTCCCCGTCCCCTAACCCTAACCCTAACCCTAACCCTAACCCTAACCCTTACCCGAAGCCTTACCCTAACCCGTCCCCTAATCCTAAACCGTACGCTAACACGAACCCGTACCCTAACACGTACGCTCACCCTAAACTGTTGTCGTACCCTTACCTGTCCTCTAAACCGTCCCCGTCCCCTAACCCTAACACTAACCCTAACCCTAACCCTTACCCGAAGCCTTACCCTAAACCGTCCCGTAATCCAAACCCGTACGCTAACACTAACCGGTACCCTAACACGTATGCTCACCCTAAACTGTTGTCGTACCCTAAACTGTCCCCTAAACCGTCCCCGTCCCCTAACCCTAACCCTAACCCTACCCCTAACCCTAACCCTTACCCAAAGCCTTACCCTAACCCGTCCCCTAATCCTAACCCTTACTCTAACACTAACCCGTACCCTAACACGTATGCTCACCCTCAACCGTTGTCGTACCCTAACCTGTCCCCTAAACCGTCCCCGTCCCCTAACCCTAACCCTAACCCTACCCCTAACCCTAATCCTTACCCGAAGCCTTCCCCTAACCCGTCCCCTAATCCTAACCCGTACGCTAACACTAACCCCTACCCTAACACGTACGCTCACCGTAAACCATTGTCGTACCCTAACCTGTCCCCTAAACCGTCCCCGTCCCCTAACCCTAACCCTAACCCTAACCCTAACCCTAACCCTAACCCTTACCCGAAGCCTTACACTAACCCGGCCCCTAATCCTAACCCGTACGCTAACACTAACCCGTACCCTAACATGTACGCTCACCCTAAACCGTTGTCGTACCCTAACCTGTCCACTAAACCGTCCCCGTCCCCTAACCCTAACACTAACCCTAAACCTAACACTTACCCGAAGCCTTACCTTAACCCGTCCCCTAATCCAAACCCGTACGCTAACACTAACCGGTACCCTAACACGTATGCTCACCCTAAACCGTTGTCGTACCCCAACCTGTCCCCTGAACCGTCCCAGTCCCCTAAACCTAACCCTAACCCTACCCCTAACCCTAACCCTTACCCAAAGCCTTACCCTAACCCGTCCCCTAAACCTAATCCTTACTCTAACACTAACCCGTACCCTAACACGTACGCTCACCCTAAACCGTTGTCGTACCCTAACCTGTCCCCTTTACCGTCCCCGTGCCCGTCCCCGTCCCATTACCCTAACCCTAACCCTAACACTTACCCGAAGCCTTACACTTACCCGTCCCCTAATCCTAACTCGTATGCTAACACTAACACGTACCCTAACACGTACGCTCACCCTAAACCGTTGTCCTACCCTAACCTGTCCCCTAAACCGTCCCCGTGCCCTAACACTAACCCCAACCCTAACCCTAACCCTAACCTTTACCCGAAGCCTTACCCTAACCCGTCCCCTATTCCTAACCCGTACGCTAACACTAACCCGTACCCTAACACGTACACTCTCCCTAAACCGTTGTCGTACCCTAACCTGTCCCCTAAACCGTCCCCGTCCCCTAACGCTAACCGTAAACCTAACCCTAACCCTTAACCGAAGCCTTACACTAACCCGTCCCCTAATCCTAAACCGTACGCTAACACTAACCCGTAACTTAACACGTACGCTCACCCTAAAACATTGTCGTAACCTAACCTGTCCCATAAACCGTACCCATCCCCTAACCCTAACCCTAACCCTACCCCTAACACTAACACTTACCCGAAGCCTTGGGCTAACCCGTCCCCTAATCCTAACCCGTACTCTAACACTAACCCATACCCTAACACGTACGCTCACCGTAAACTGTTGTCGTACCCTAACCTGTCCCCTAAACCGTCCCCGTCCCCTAACCCTAACCCTAACCCTAACCCTAACCCTAACCCTTACGTGAAGCCTTACCCTAACCCGTCCCCTAATCCTAACACGTACGCTAACACTAACCCGTACCCTAACACGTACGCGCACCCTAAACCGTTGTCGTACCCTAACCTGTCCACTAAACCGTCCCCATCCCCTAACCCTAAACCTAACCCTAAACCTAACCCTTACCCGAAGCCTTACCCTAACCCGTCCCCTAATCCAAACCCGTACGCTAACACTAACCGGTACCCTAACACATGCCCTCACCCTAAACCGTTGTCGTACCCTAACCTGTCCCCTAAACCGTCCCCGTCCCCTAACCCTAACCCTAACCCTACCCCAAACCCTAACCCTTACCCGAAGCCTTACCATAACCCGTCCCCTAATCTTAAACCGTACTCTAACACTAACCCGTACCCTAACACGTACGCTCACCCTAAACCGTTGTCGTACCCTAACCTGTCCCCTAAACCGTCCCCATCCCCTAAACCTAACCCTAACCCTATCCCTAGCCCTTACCCGAAGCCCTACCCTAACCCGTCCCCTAATCCTAACCCGTACTCTAAAACTAAACGGTACCCTAACACGTACGCTCACCGTAAACCGTTGTCGAACCCTAACCTGGCCCCTAAACCGTCCCCGTCCCCTAATCCTAACCCTAACATTAACCCTAACCCTAAACCTAACCCTTACCCGAAGCCTTACCCTAACCCGTCCCCTAATCCAAACCCGTACGCTAACACTAACCGGTACCCTAACACGTGCGCTCAGCCTAAACCGTTGTCGTACCCTAACCTGTCCCCTAAACCGTCCCCGTCCCCTAACACTAACCCTAACCCTACCCCTAACCCTAACCCTTACCCGAAGCCTTACCCTAACCCGTCCCCTAATCTTAACCCGTACTCTAACAGTAACCCGTACCCTAACACGTACCCTCACCCTAAACCATTGTCGTACCCTAACCTGTCCCCTAAACCATCCCCGTCCCCTAACCCTAACCCTAACCCTATCCCTAACCCTTACCCGAAGCCTTACCCTAACCCGTCCCCTAATCCTAACCCGTACGCTAACACTAACCCGTACCCTAACATGTACGCTCACCCTAAATCGTTGTTGTACCCTAACCTGTCCCCTAAACCGTCCCCGTCCCCTAACCCTAACCCTAACCCTAAGCCTTACCCGAAGCCTTGCTCTAACCCGTCGCCTAATCCTAAACCTTACGCTAACACTAACCCGTACCCTAACACGTATGCTCACCCTAAACCGTTGTCGTACCCTAATCTGTCCCCTAAACGGTCCCCATCCCCTAACCCTAACCCTAACACTAACCCTAACCCTAACCCTTACCCGAAGCCTTAACCTAACCCGTCCCCTAATCCTAACCCGTACGCTAACACTAACCCATACCCTAACACGTACGCTCACCCTAAACCGCTGTCGTACACTAACCTGTCCCCTAAACCGTCCCCGTCCCCTAACGCTAACCCTAACCCTAATCCTAAACCTAACCGTACCCGATGCCTTACCCCCACCCGTACCCTAATTGTAACCCGTACGCTAACACAAACCCGTACCCTAACACGTACGTTCACTCTAAACCGTTGTCGTACACTAAACTGTGCCCTAAACCGTCCCCGTCCCCGTCCCCTAACCCTAACCCTAACCCTAACCCTTACCCGAAGCCTTACCCTAACCCGTCCCCTAATCCTCACCCGTACGCTAACACTAACTGCTACCCTAACACGTACGCTCACCCTAAACCATTGTCGTACCCTAACCTGTCCCCTAAACCGTACCCATCCCCTAACACTAACCCTAACCCTACCCCTAAACCTAACCCTTACCCGAAGCCTTACCCTAACCCGTCCCCTAATCCTAACCCGTACGCTAACACGAAACCATACCCTAACACGTACGCTCACCCTAAACCGTTGTTGTACCCTAACCTGTCCCCTAAACCGTCCCCGTCCCCGTCCACTAACCCTAACCCTAACGCTAAACCTAACCCTTACCCGAAGCCTTACACTTACCCGTCCCCTAATCCTAACTCGTATGCTAACACTAACACGTACCCTAACACGTACGCTCACCCTAAACCGTTGTCCTACCCTAACCTGTCCCCTAAACCATCCCCGTCCCCTAACACTAACCCTAACCCTAACCCTAACCCTAACCTTTACCCGAAGCCTTACCCTAACCCATCCCCTAATCCTAACCCGTACGCTAACACTAACCCGTACCCTAACACGTACGCTCTCCCTAAACCGTTGTCGTACCCTAACCTGTCCCCTAAACCGTCCCCGTCCCCTAACCCTAACCGTAAACCTAAACCTAACCCTTAACCGAAGCCTTACACTAACCTGTCCCCTAATCCTAACCCGTACGCTAACACTAACCCGTACCCTAACACGTACGCTCACCCTAAACCGTTGTCGTACCCTAACCTGTCCCCTAACCGTCCCCGTCCCCTAACCCCAACCCTAACCCTAACCCTAACACTTACCCGAAGCCGTACCCTAACCCGTCCCCTAATCCTAACCCGTACGCTAACACTGACCCGTACCCTAACACGTACGCTCACCCTAAACCATTGTCGTACACTAACCTGTCCCCTAAACCGTACCCATTCCCTAACCCTAACCCTAAACCTACCCCTAACACTAACCCTTAACCGAAGCCTTACGCTAACCAGTCCCCTAATCCTAACCCGCACTCTAACACTAACCCATACCCTAACACGTACGCTCACCCTAAACTGTTGTCGTATACTAACCTGTCCCCAAAACCGTCCCCGTCCCCTAACCCTATCCCTAACCCTAACCCTAACACTTACCCGAAGCCTTACCCTAACCCGTCCCCTAATCCTAACCCGTACGCTAACGACAACCGGTACCCTAACACGTATGCTCACCCTAAACAGTTGTCGTACCCTAACTTGTCCCCTAAACAGTCCCCGTCCCCTAACCCTAACCCTAACCCTACCCCTAACCCTAATCCTTACCCGAAGCCTTCCCCTAACCCGTCCCCTATTCCTAACCCGTACGCTAACACTAACCCGTACCCTAACACGTACGCTCACCGTAAACCGTTGTCGTACCCTAACCTGTCCCCTAAACCGTCCCCGTCCCCTAACCCTAACCCTAACCCTAACCCTAACCCTAACCCTCACCCTTACCCGAAGCCTTACCTTAACCCGTCCCCTAATCCAAACCCGTATGCTAACACTAACCGGTACCCTAACACGTATGCTCACCCTAAACCGTTGTCGTACCCCAACCTGTCCCCTAAACCGTCCCAGTCCCCTAACCCTAACCCTAACCCTACCCCTAACCCTAACCCTTACCCAAAGCCTTACACTAACCCGTCCCCTAAACCTAATCCTTACTCTAACACTAACCCGTACCCTAACACGAACGCGCACCGTAAACCGTTGTGGTACCCTAACCTGTCCCCTAAACCGTCCCCGTCCCCTAACCCTAACCCTAACCCTTACCCGAAGCCTTGCTCTAACCCGTCGCCTAATCCTAACCCGTACGCTAACACTAACCCGTACCCTAACACGTACGCTCACCGTAAACGGTTGTCGTACCCTAACCTGTCCCCTAAACCGTCCCCATCCCCTAACCCTAACCCTAACCCTAACCCTAACCCTAACCCTTACCCGAAGCCTTACCCTAACCCGTCCCCTAATCGTAAACCGTACGCTAACACGAACCCGTACCCTAACACGTACGCTCACCCTAAACTGTTGTCGTACCCTTACCTGTCCTCTAAACCGTCCCCGTCCCCTAACCCTAACACTAACCCTAACCCTAACCCTTACCCGAAGCCTTACCCTAAACCGTCCCGTAATCCAAACCCGTACGCTAACACTAACCGGTACCCTAACACGTATGCTCACCCTAAACTGTTGTCGTACCCTAAACTGTCCCCTAAACCGTCCCCGTCCCCTAACCCTAACCCTAACCCTACCCCTAACCCTAACCCTTACCCAAAGCCTTACCCTAACCCGTCCCCTAATCCTAACCCTTACTCTAACACTAACCCGTACCCTAACACGTATGCTCACCCTCAACCGTTGTCGTACCCTAACCTGTCCCCTAAACCGTCCCCGTCCCCTAACCCTAACCCTAACCCTACCCCTAACCCTAATCCTTACCCGAAGCCTTCCCCTAACCCGTCCCCTAATCCTAACCCGTACGCCAAAACTAACCCCTACCCTAACACGTACGCTCACCGTAAACCATTGTCGTACCCTAACCTGTCCCCTAAACCGTCCCCGTCCCCTAACCCTAACCCTAACCCTAACCCTAACCCTAACCCTAACCCTTACCCGAAGCCTTACACTAACCCGGCCCCTAATCCTAACCCGTACGCTAACACTAACCCGTACCCTAACATGTACGCTCACCCTAAACCGTTGTCGTACCCTAACCTGTCCACTAAACCGTCCCCGTCCCCTAACCCTAACACTAACCCTAAACCTAACACTTACCCGAAGCCTTACCTTAACCCGTCCCCTAATCCAAACCCGTACGCTAACACTAACCGGTACCCTAACACGTATGCTCACCCTAAACCGTTGTCGTACCCCAACCTGTCCCCTGAACCGTCCCAGTCCCCTAACCCTAACCCTAACCCTACCCCTAACCCTAACCCTTACCCAAAGCCTTACCCTAACCCGTCCCCTAAACCTAATCCTTACTCTAACACTAACCCATACCCTAACACGAACGCGCACACAAAACCGTTGTCATACCCTAACCTATCCCCTAAACCGTCCCCGTCCCCTAACCCTAACCCTAACCCTTACCCAAAACCTTGCTCTAACACGTCGCCTAATCCTAACCCGTACGCTAACACTAACCCGTACCCTAACACGTACGCTCACCCTAAACCGTTGTCGTACCCTAACCTGTCCCCTATACCGTCCCCGTCCCCGTCCCCGTCCCATTACCCTAACCCTAACCCTAACACTTACCCGAAGCCTTACACTTACCCGTCCCCTAATCCTAACTCGTATGCTAACACTAACACGTACCCTAACACGTACGCTCACCCTAAACCGTTGTCCTACCCTAACCTGTCCCCTAAACCGTCCCCGTGCCCTAACACTAACCCTAACCCTAACCCTAACCCTAACCTTTACCCGAAGCCTTACCCTAACCCGTCCCCTATTCCTAACCCGTACGCTAACACTAACCCGTACCCTAACACGTACACTCTCCCTAAACCGTTGTCGTACCCTAACCTGTCCCCTAAACCGTCCCCGTCCCCTAACGCTAACCGTAAACCTAACCCTAACCCTTAACCGAAGCCTTACACTAACCCGTCCCCTAATCCTAAACCGTACGCTAACACTAACCCGTACCTTAACACGTACGCTCACCCTAAAACATTGTCGTAACCTAACCTGTCCCCTAAACCGTACCCATCCCCTAACCCTAACCCTAACCCTACCCCTAACACTAACACTTACCCGAAGCCTTGGGCTAACCCGTCCCCTAATCCTAACCCGTACTCTAACACTAACCCATACCCTAACACGTACGCTCACCGTAAACTGTTGTCGTACCCTAACCTGTCCCCTAAACCGTCCCCGTCCCCTAACCCTAACCCTAACCCTAACCCTAACCCTAACCCTTACGTGAAGCCTTACCCTAACCCGTCCCCTAATCCTAACACGTACGCTAACACTAACCCGTACCCTAACACGTACGCTCACCCTAAACCGTTGTCGTACCCTAACCTGTCCACTAAACCGTCCCCATCCCCTAACCCTAAACCTAACCCTAAACCTAACCCTTACCCGAAGCCTTACCCTAACCCGTCCCCTAATCCAAACCCGTACGCTAACACTAACCGGTACCCTAACACATGCACTCACCCTAAACCGTTGTCGTACCCTAACCTGTCCCCTAAACCGTCCCCGTCCCCTAACCCTAACCCTAACCCTACCCCAAACCCTAACCCTTACCCGAAGCCTTACCATAACCCGTCCCCTAATCTTAACCCGTACTCTAACACTAACCCGTACCCTAACACGTACGCTCACCCTAAACCGTTGTCGTACCCTAACCTGTCCCCTAAACCGTCCCCGTCCCCTAACCCTAACCCTAACCCTAACCCTAAACCTATCCCTTACCCGAAGCCTTACCCTCACCCATCCCGTAATTCTAACCCGTACTCTAACACTAACCCGTACCCGAACACGTACGCTCACCCTAAACCGTTCTCGTACCCTAAACTGTCCCCTAAACCATCCCCGTCCCCTAAACCTAACCCTAACCCTAACCCTAACACTTACACGAAGCCTTACCCTAACCCGTCCTCTAATCCTAAACCGAACGCTAACACTAACCGGTACCCTAACACGTACGCTCACCCTAAACCGTTGTCGTACCCTAACCTGTCCCCTAAACCGTCCCCGTCCCATAACGCTAACCCTAACCATACCCCTAACCCTAATCCTTACCCGAAGCCTTCCACTAACACGTCCCTTAATCCTAACCCGTACGCTAACACTAACCCATACCCTAACACGTACGCTCACCGTAAACTGTTGTCGTACCCTAACCTGTCCCCTAAACCGTCCCCGTCCCCTAACCCTAACCCTACCCTAACCCTAACCCTAACCCTTACCTGAAGCCTTACCCTAACCCGTCCCCTAATCCTAACCCGTAGGCTAACACTAACCCGTACCCTAACACGTACGCTCACCCTAAACCGTTGTCGTACCCTAACCTGTCCACTAAACCGTCCCCATCCCCTAACCCTAAACCTAACCCTAAACCTAACCCTTACCCGAAGCCTTACCCTAACCCGTCCCCTAATCCAAACCCGTACGCTAACACTAACCGTTACCCTAACACGTGCCCTCACCCTAAACCGTTGTCGTACCCTAACCTGTCCCCTAAACCGTCCCCGTCCCCTAACCCTAACCCTAACACTACCCCAAAACCTAACCCTTACCCGAAGCCTTACCCTAACCCGTCCCCTAATCTTAACCCGTACTCTAACACTAACCCGTACCCTAACACGTACGCTCACCCTAAACCGTTGTCGTACCCTAACCTGTCCCCTAAACCGTCCCCGTCCCCTAACCCTAACACTAACCCTAACCCTAACACTTACCTGAAGCCTTACCCTAACCCGTCCCCTAATCCTAACCCGTACGCTAACAATAACCCGTACCCTAACAAGTACGCTCACCCTAAATCGTTGTTGTACACTAACCTGTCCCCTAAACCGTCCCCATCACCTAACCCTAACCCTAACCCTAACCCTAAACCTATCACTTACCCGAAGCCTTACCCTCACCCGTCCCCTAATTCTAACCCGTACTCTAGCACTAACCCGTACCCTAACACGTACGCTCACCCTAAACCGTTGTCGTACCCTAACCTGTCCCCTAAACCATCCCCGTCCCCTAAACCTAACCCTAACCCTAACCCTAAACCTTACCCGAAGCCTTCCCCTAACACGTACCCTAATCCTAACCCGTACGCTAACACTAACTGCTACCCTAACACGTACGCTCACCCTAAACCGTTGTGGTACCCTAACCTGTCCCCTAAACCGTACCCATCCCCTAACCCTAACCCTAACCCTACCCCTAAACCTAACCCTTACCCGAAGCCTTACCCTAAACCGTCCCCTAATCCTAACCCGTACGCTAACACTAAACCATACCCTAACACGTACGCTCACCCTAAACCGTTGTCATACCCTAACTTGTCCCCTAAACCGTCCCCGTCCCCTAACCCTAACCCTAAACCTATCCCTAACCCTAACCCTTACCCGAAGCCTTACACTTACCCGTCCCCTAATCCTAACTCGTATGCTAACACTAACACGTACCCTAACACGTACGCTCACCCTAAACCGTTGTCCTACCCTAACCTGTCCCCTAAACCGTCCCCGTCCCCTAACACTAACCCTAACCCTAACCCTAACCTTTACCCGAAGCCTTACCCTAACCCGTCCCCTAATCCTAACCCGTACGCTAACCCTAACCCGTACCCTAACACGTACGCTCACCCTAAACCGTTGTCGTACCCTAACCTGTCCCCTAAACCGTCCCCGTCCCCTAACCCTAACCGTAAACCTAACCCTAACCCTTAACCGAAGCCTTACACTAACCCGTCCCCTAATCCTAACCCGTACGCTAACACTAACACGTACCCTAACACGTACGCTCACCCTAAACCGTTGTGGTACCCTAACTTGTCCCCTAAACCGTCCCCGTCCCATAACGCTAACCCTAACCCTACCCCTAACCCTAATCCTTACCCGAAGCCTTCCCCTAACACGTCCCCTAATCCTAACCCGTACGCTAACACTAACCCGTACCCTAACACGTACGCTCACCGTAAACCGTTGTCGTACCCTAACCTGTCCCCTAAACAGTCCCCATCCCCTAACCCTAAGCCTAACCCTAACCCTAACCCTAACCCTAACCCTTACCCGAAGCCATACCCTAACCCGTCCCCTAATCCTAACCCGTATGCGAACACTCACCCGTACCCTAACATGTACGCTCACCCTAAATCGTTGTTGTACCCTAACCTGTCGCCTAAACCGTCCCCGTCCCCTAACCCTAACCCTAACCCTAACCCTTACCCGAAGCCTTGCTCTAACCCGTCGCCTAATCCTAACCCGTACGCTAACACTAACCCGTACCCTAACACGTATGCTCACCCTAAACCGTTGTCGTACCCTAACCTGTCCCCTAAACCGTCCCCATCCCCTAACCCTAACCCTAACCCTTACCCGAAGCCTTAACCTAACCCGTGCCCTAATCCTAACCCGTACGCTTACACTAACCCGTACCCTAAAACGTACGCTCACCCTAAACCGTTGTCGTACACTAACCTGTCCCCTAAACCGTCCCCGTCCCCTAACGCTAACCCTAACCCTAACCCTAAACCTAACCGTTACCCGAAGCCTTACCCCCACCCGTACCCTAATTCTAACCCGTACGCTAACACTAACCCGTACCCTAACACGTACGCTCACCCTAAACCGTTGTCGTACCCTAACCTGTCCCCTAAACCGTCCAGTCCCCGTCCCCTAACCCTAACCCTAACCCTAACCCTTACCCGAAGCCTTACCCTAACCCGTCCCCTAATCCTAACCCGTACGCTAACACTAACCGCTACCCTAACACGTACGCTCACCCTAAACCGTTGTCTGACCCTAACCTGTCCCCTAAACCGTACCCATCCCCTAACCCTAACCCTAACCCTACCCCTAAACCTAACCCTTACCCGAAGCCTTACCCTAACCCGTCCCCTAATCCTAACCCGTATGCTAACACTAAACCATACCCTAACACGTACGCTCACCCTAAACGGTTGTCGTACCCTAACCTGTCCCCTAAACCGTCCCCGTCCCCTAACCCTAACCCTAAACCTAACCCTAACCCTTACCCGACGTCTTACACTTACCCGTCCCCTAATCCTAACTCGTATGCTAACACTAACACGTACCCTAACACGTACGCTCACCCTAAACCGTTGTCGTACCCTAACCTGTCCCCTAAACCGTCCCCATTCCCTAACCCTAACCCTAAACCTACCCCTAACACTAACCCTTACCCGAAGCCTTACGCTAACCAGTCCCCTAATCCTAACCCGCACTCTAACACTAACCCATACCCTAACACGTACGCTCACCCTAAACTGTTGTCGTATACTAACCTGTCCCCAAAACCGTCCCCGTCCCCTAACCCTATCCCTAACCCTAACCCTAACCCTTACCCGAAGCCTTACCCTAACCCGTCCCCTAATCCTAACCCGTACGCTAACGACAACCGGTACCCTAACACGTATGCTCACCCTAAACAGTTGTCGTACCCTAACTTGTCCCCTAAACAGTCCCCGTCCCCTAACCCTAACCCTAACCCTACCCCTAACCCTAATCCTTACCCGAAGCCTTCCCCTAACCCGTCCCCTATTCCTAACCCGTACGCTAACACTAACCCGTACCCTAACACGTACGCTCACCGTAAACCGTTGTCGTACCCTAACCTGTCCCCTAAACCGTCCCCGTCCCCTAACCCTAACCCTAACCCTAACCCTAACCCTAACCCTCACCCTTACCCGAAGCCTTACCTTAACCCGTCCCCTAATCCAAACCCGTATGCTAACACTAACCGGTACCCTAACACGTATGCTCACCCTAAACCGTTGTCGTACCCCAACCTGTCCCCTAAACCGTCCCAGTCCCCTAACCCTAACCCTAACCCTACCCCTAACCCTAACCCTTACCCAAAGCCTTACCCTAACCCGTCCCCTAAACCTAATCCTTACTCTAACACTAACCCGTACCCTAACACGAACGCGCACCGTAAACCGTTGTGGTACCCTAACCTGTCCCCTAAACCGTCCCCGTCCCCTAACCCTAACCCTAACCCTAACCCTTACCCGAAGCCTTGCTCTAACCCGTCGCCTAATCCTAACCCGTACGCTAACACTAACCCGTACCCTAACACGTACGCTCAACGTAAACGGTTGTCGTACCCTAACCTGTCCCCTAAACCGTCCCCGTCCCCTAACCCTAACCCTAACCCTAACCCTAACCCTTACCCGAAGCCTTACACTAACCCGTCCCCTAATCGTAAACCGTACGCTAACACGAACCCGTACCCTAACACGTACGCTCACCCTAAACTGTTGTCGTACCCTTACCTGTCCTCTAAACCGTCCCCGTCCCCTAACCCTAACACTAACCCTAACCCTAACCCTTACCCGAAGCCTTACCCTAAACCGTCCCGTAATCCAAACCCGTACGCTAACACTAACCGGTACCCTAACACGTATGCTCACCCTAAACTGTTGTCGTACCCTAAACTGTCCCCTAAACCGTCCCCGTCCCCTAACCCTAACCCTAACCCTACCCCTAACCCTAACCCTTACCCAAAGCCTTACCCTAACCCGTCCCCTAATCCTAACCCTTACTCTAACACTAACCCGTACCCTAACACGTATGCTCACCCTCAACCGTTGTCGTACCCTAACCTGTCCCCTAAACCGTCCCCGTCCCCTAACCCTAACCCTAACCCTACCCCTAACCCTAATCCTTACCCGAAGCCTTCCCCTAACCCGTCCCCTAATCCTAACCCGTACGCTAACACTAACCCCTACCCTAACACGTACGCTCACCGTAAACCATTGTCGTACCCTAACCTGTCCCCTAAACCGTCCCCGTCCCCTAACCCTAACCCTAACCCTAACCCTAACCCTAACCCTAACCCTTACCCGAAGCCTTACACTAACCCGGCCCCTAATCCTAACCCGTACGCTAACACTAACCCGTACCCTAACATGTACGCTCACCCTAAACCGTTGTCGTACCCTAACCTGTCCACTAAACCGTCCCCGTCCCCTAACCCTAACACTAACCCTAAACCTAACACTTACCCGAAGCCTTACCTTAACCCGTCCCCTAATCCAAACCCGTACGCTAACACTAACCGGTACCCTAACACGTATGCTCACCCTAAACCGCTGTCGTACGCCAACCTGTCCCCTGAACCGTCCCAGTCCCCTAACCCTAACCCTAACCCTACCCCTAACCCTAACCCTTACCCAAAGCCTTACCCTAACCCGTCCCCTAAACCTAATCTTTACTCTAACACTAACCCATACCCTAACACGAACGCGCACACAAAACCGTTGTCATACCCTAACCTATCCCCTAAACCGTCCCCGTCCCCTAACCCTAACCCTAACCCTTACCCAAAACCTTGCTCTAACCCGTCGCCTAATCCTAACCCGTACGCTAACACTAACCCGTACCCTAACACGTACGCTCACCCTAAACCGTTGTCGTACCCTAACCTGTCCCCTATACCGTCCCCGTCCCCGTCCCCGTCCCATTACCCTAACCCTAACCCTAACACTTACCCGAAGCCTTACACTTACCCGTCCCCTAATCCTAACTCGTATGCTAACACTAACACGTACCCTAACACGTACGCTCACCCTAAACCGTTGTCCTACCCTAACCTGTCCCCTAAACCGTCCCCGTGCCCTAACACTAACCCTAACCCTAACCCTAACCCTAACCTTTACCCGAAGCCTTACCCTAACCCGTCCCCTATTCCTAACCCGTACGCTAACACTAACCCATACCCTAACACGTACACTCTCCCTAAACCGTTGTCGTACCCTAACCTGTCCCCTAAACCGTCCCCGTCCCCTAACGCTAACCGTAAACCTAACCCTAACCCTTAACCGAAGCCTTACACTAACCCGTCCCCTAATCCTAAACCGTACGCTAACACTAACCCGTACCTTAACACGTACGCTCACCCTAAAACATTGTCGTAACCTAACCTGTCCCCTAAACCGTACCCATCCCCTAACCCTAACCCTAACCCTACCCCTAACACTAACACTTACCCGAAGCCTTGGGCTAACCCGTCCCCTAATCCTAACCCGTACTCTAACACTAACCCATACCCTAACACGTACGCTCACCGTAAACTGTTGTCGTACCCTAACCTGTCCCCTAAACCGTCCCCGTCCCCTAACCCTAACCCTAACCCTAACCCTAACCCTAACTCTTACGTGAAGCCTTACCCTAACCCGTCCCATAATCCTAACACGTACGCTAACACTAACCCGTACCCTAACACGTACGCTCACCCTAAACCGTTGTCGTACCCTAACCTGTCCACTAAACCGTCCCCATCCCCTAACCCTAAACCTAACCCTAAACCTAACCCTTACCCGAAGCCTTACCCTAACCCGTCCCCTAATCCAAACCCGTACGCTAACACTAACCGGTACCCTAACACATGCCCTCACCCTAAACCGTTGTCGTACCCTAACCTGTCCCCTAAACCGTCCCCGTCCCCTAACCCTAACCCTAACCCTACCCCAAACCCTAACCCTTACCCGAAGCCTTACCATAACCCGTCCCCTAATCTTAACCCGTACTCTAACACTAACCCGTACCCTAACACGTACGCTCACCCTAAACCGTTGTCGTACCCTAACCTGTCCCCTAAACCGTCCCCGTCCCCTAACCCTAACCCTAACCCTAACCCTAAACCTATCCCTTACCCGAAGCCTTACCCTCACCCATCCCGTAATTCTAACCCGTACTCTAACACTAACCCGTACCCGAACACGTACGCTCACCCTAAACCGTTCTCGTACCCTAAACTGTCCCCTAAACCATCCCCGTCCCCTAAACCTAACCCTAACCCTAACCCTAACACTTACACGAAGCCTTACCCTAACCCGTCCTCTAATCCTAAACCGAACGCTAACACTAACCGGTACCCTAACACGTACGCTCACCCTAAACCGTTGTCGTACCCTAACCTGTCCCCTAAACCGTCCCCGTCCCATAACGCTAACCCTAACCCTACCCCTAACCCTAATCCTTACCCGAAGCCTTCCACTAACACGTCCCTTAATCCTAACCCGTACGCTAACACTAACCCATACCCTAACACGTACGCTCACCGTAAACTGTTGTCGTACCCTAACCTGTCCCCTAAACCGTCCCCGTCCCCTAACCCTAACCCTACCCTAACCCTAACCCTAACCCTTACCTGAAGCCTTACCCTAACCCGTCCCCTAATCCTAACCCGTAGGCTAACACTAACCCGTACCCTAACACGTACGCTCACCCTAAACCGTTGTCGTACCCTAACCTGTCCACTAAACCGTCCCCATCCCCTAACCCTAAACCTAACCCTAAACCTAACCCTTACCCGAAGCCTTACCCTAACCCGTCCCCTAATCCAAACCCGTACGCTAACACTAACCGTTACCCTAACACGTGCCCTCACCCTAAACCGTTGTCGTACCCTAACCTGTCCCCTAAACCGTCCCCGTCCCCTAACCCTAACCCTAACACTACCCCAAAACCTAACCCTTACCCGAAGCCTTACCCTAACCCGTCCCCTAATCTTAACCCGTACTCTAACACTAACCCGTACCCTAACACGTACGCTCACCCTAAACCGTTGTCGTACCCTAACCTGTCCCCTAAACCGTCCCCGTCCCCTAACCCTAACACTAACCCTAACCCTAACACTTACCTGAAGCCTTACCCTAACCCGTCCCCTAATCCTAACCCGTACGCTAACAATAACCCGTACCCTAACAAGTACGCTCACCCTAAATCGTTGTTGTACACTAACCTGTCCCCTAAACAGTCCCCATCACCTAACCCTAACCCTAACCCTAACCCTAAACCTATCACTTACCCGAAGCCTTACCCTCACCCGTCCCCTAATTCTAACCCGTACTCTAGCACTAACCCGTACCCTAACACGTACGCTCACCCTAAACCGTTGTCGTACCCTAACCTGTCCCCTAAACCATCCCCGTCCCCTAAACCTAACCCTAACCCTAACCCTAAACCTTACCCGAAGCCTTCCCCTAACACGTACCCTAATCCTAACCCGTACGCTAACACTAACTGCTACCCTAACACGTACGCTCACCCTAAACCGTTGTGGTACCCTAACCTGTCCCCTAAACCGTACCCATCCCCTAACCCTAACCCTAACCCTACCCCTAAACCTAACCCTTACCCGAAGCCTTACCCTAAACCGTCCCCTAATCCTAACCCGTACGCTAACACTAAACCATACCCTAACACGTACGCTCACCCTAAACCGTTGTCATACCCTAACCTGTCCCCTAAACCGTCCCCGTCCCCTAACCCTAACCCTAAACCTATCCCTAACCCTAACCCTTACCCGAAGCCTTACACTTACCCGTCCCCTAATCCTAACTCGTATGCTAACACTAACACGTACCCTAACACGTACGCTCACCCTAAACCGTTGTCCTACCCTAACCTGTCCCCTAAACCGTCCCCGTCCCCTAACACTAACCCTAACCCTAACCCTAACCTTTACCCGAAGCCTTACCCTAACCCGTCCCCTAATCCTAACCCGTACGCTAACCCTAACCCGTACCCTAACACGTACGCTCACCCTAAACCGTTGTCGTACCCTAACCTGTCCCCTAAACCGTCCCCGTCCCCTAACCCTAACCGTAAACCTAACCCTAAACCTTAACCGAAGCCTTACACTAACCCGTCCCCTAATCCTAACCCGTACGCTAACACTAACACGTACCCTAACACGTACGCTCACCCTAAACCGTTGTCGTACCCTAACTTGTCCCCTAAACCGTCCCCGTCCCATAACGCTAACCCTAACCCTACCCCTAACCCTAATCCTTACCCGAAGCCTTCCCCTAACACGTCCCCTAATCCTAACCCGTACGCTAACACTAACCCGTACCCTAACACGTACGCTCACCGTAAACCGTTGTCGTACCCTAACCTGTCCCCTAAACAGTCCCCATCCCCTAACCCTAAGCCTAACCCTAACCCTAACCCTAACCCTAACCCTTACCCGAAGCCATACCCTAACCCGTCCCCTAATCCTAACCCGTATGCGAACACTCACCCGTACCCTAACATGTACGCTCACCCTAAATCGTTGTTGTACCCTAACCTGTCGCCTAAACCGTCCCCGTCCCCTAACCCTAACCCTAACCCTAACCCTTACCCGAAGCCTTGCTCTAACCCGTCGCCTAATCCTAACCCGTACGCTAACACTAACCCGTACCCTAACACGTATGCTCACCCTAAACCGTTGTCGTACCCTAACCTGTCCCCTAAACCGTCCCCATCCCCTAACCCTAACCCTAACCCTTACCCGAAGCCTTAACCTAACCCGTCCCCTAATCCTAACCCGTACGTTTACACTAACCGCTACCCTAACACGTACGCTCACCCTAAACCGTTGTCTTACCCTAACCTGTCCCCTAAACCGTACCCATCCCCTAACCCTAACCCTAACCCTACCCCTAAACCTAACCCTTACCCGAAGCCTTACCCTAACCCGTCCCCTAATCCTAACCCGTATGCTAACACTAAACCATACCCTAACACGTACGCTCACCCTAAACGGTTGTCGTACCCTAACCTGTCCCCTAAACCGTCCCCGTCCCCTAACCCTAACCCTAAACCTAACCCTAACCCTTACCCGACGCCTTACACTTACCCGTCCCCTAATCCTAACTCGTATGCTAACACTAACACGTACCCTAACACGTACGCTCACCCTAAACCGTTGTCGTACCCTAACCTGTCCCCTAAACCGTCCCCATCCCCTAACCCTAAACCTAACCCTAAACCTAACCCTTACCCGAAGCCTTACCCTAATCCGTCCTCTAATCAAAACCCGTACGCTAACACTAACCGGTACCCTAACATGTGCCCTCACCCTAAAGCGTTGTCGTACCCTAACCTGTCCCCTAAACCGTCCCCGTCCCCTAACCCTAACCCTAACCCTAACCCTAAACCTATCCCTTACCGAAGCCTTACCCTCACCTGTCCCCTAATTCTAACCCGTACTCTAACACTAACCCGTACCCTAACACGTACGCTCACCCTAAACCGTTGTCGTACCCTAACCTGTCCCCTAAACCGTCCCCGTCCCCTAACCCTAACCCTAACCCTACCCCTAACCCTAACCCTTACCCGAAACCTTACACTAAGCCGTCCCCTAATCTTAACCCGGACGCTAACACTAACCCGTACCCTAACACGTACGCTCACCCTAAATCGTTGTTGTACCCTAACCTGTCCCCTAAACCGTCCCCGTCCCCTAACCCTAACCCTAACCCTAACCCTAAACCTAACCCTTACCCGAAGCCCTACCCTCACCCGTCCCCTAATTCTAACCCGTACGCAAACACTAACCCGTAACCTAACACGTACGCTCACCCTAAACCGTTGTCATACCCTAACCTGTCCCCTAAACCGTCCCCGTCCCCTAAACCTAACCCTAACCCTATCCCTAGCCCTTACCCGAAGCCCTACCCTAACCCGTCCCCTAATCCTAACCCGTACTCTACCACTAAACGGTACCCTAACACGTACGCTCATCGTAAACCGTTGTCGAACCCTAACCTGTCCCCTAAACCGTCCCCGTCCCCTAATCCTAACCCTAACATTAACCCTAACCCTAAACCTAACCCTTACCCGAAGCCTTACCCTAACCCGTCCCCTAATCCAAACCCGTACGCTAACACTAACCGGTACCCTAACACGTGCGCTCAGCCTAAACCGTTGTCGTACCCTAACCTGTCCCCTAAACCGTCCCCGTCCCCTAACACTAACCCTAACCCTACCCCTAACCCTAACCCTTACCCGAAGCCTTACCCTAACCCGTCCCCTAATCTTAACCCGTACTCTAACACTAACCCGTACCCTAACACGTACGCTCACCCTAACCCGTTGTCGTACCCTAACCTGTCCCCTAAACCATCCCCGTCCCCTAACCCTAACGCTAACCCTATCCCTAACCCTTACCCGAAGCCTTACCCTAACCCGTCCCCTAATCCTAACCCGTACGCTAACACTAAACCATACCCTAACATGTACGCTCACCCTAAATCGTTGTTGTACCCTAACCTGTCCCCTAAACCGTCCCCGTCCCATAACGCTAACCCTAACCCTACCCCTAACCCTAATCCTTACCCGAAGCCTTCCCCTAACACGTCCCCTAATCCTAACCCGTACGCTAACACTAACCCGTACCCTAACACGTACGCTCACCGTAAACCGTTGTCATACCCTAACCTGTCCCCTAAACAGTCCCCATCCCATAACCCTAACCCTAACCCTAACCCTAACCCTAACCCTAACCTTTGCCCGAAGCCTTACCCTAACCCGTCCCCTAATCCTAACCCGTACGCTAACACTAACCCGTACCCTAACATGTACGCTCACCCTAAATCGTTGTTGTACCCTAACCTGTCCCCTAAACCGTCCCCGTCCCCTAACCCTAACCCTAACCCTAACCCTTACCCGAAGCCTTACCCTAACCCGTCCCCTAATCCTAACCCCTACGCTAACACTAACCGCTACCCTAACACGTACGCACACCCTAAACCGTTGTCGTACCCTAACCTGTCCCCTAAACCGTACCCATCCCCTAACCCTAACCCTAACCCTACCCCTAAACCTAACCCTTACCCGAAGCCTTACACTAACCCGTCACATAATCCTAACCCGTACGCTAACACTAAACCAAACCCTAACACGTACGCTCACCCTAAAGCGTTGTCGTAACCTAACCTGTCCCCTAAACCGTCCCCGTCCGCTAACCCTAACCCTAACCCTAACCCTAATCCTAACCCTTACCCGAAGCCTTACACTTACCCGTCCCCTAATCCTAACTCGTATGCTAACACTAACACGTACCCTAACACGTACGCTCACCCTAAACCGTTGTCCTACCCTAACCTGTCCCCTAAACCGTCCCCGTCCCCTAAAACTAACCCTAACCCTAACCCTAACCCTAACCTTTACCGAAGCCTTACCCTAACCCGTCCCCTAATCCTAACCCGTACGCTAACACTAACCCGTACCCTAACACGTACGCTCACCCTAAACCATTGTCGTAACCTAAACTGTCCCCTAAACCGTACTCATCCCCTAACCCTAACCCTAACCCTACCCCTAACACTAACCCTTACCCGAAGCCTTGCGCTAACCCGTCCCCTAATCCTAACCCGTACTCTAACACTAAACCATACCCTAACACGTACGCTCACCGTAAACAGTTGTCGTACCCTAACCTGTCCCCTAAACCGTCCCCGTGCCCTAACCCTATCCCTAACCCAAACCCTAACCCTAACCCTTACCTGAAGCCTTACCCTAACCCATCCCCTAATCCTAACCCGTACGCTTACACTAACCCGTACACTAACACGTACGCTCACCCTAAACCGTTGTCGTACCCTAACCTGTCCACTAAACCGTCCCCATCCCCTAACCCTAAACCTAACCCTAAACCTAACCCTTTCCCGAAGCCTTACCCTAACCCGTCCCCTATTCCAAACCCGTACGCTAACACTAACCGGTACCCTAACACGAGCCCTCACCCTAAACCGTTGTCATACCCTAACCTGTCCCCTAAACCATCCCCGTCCCCTAACCCTAACACTAACCCTACCCCAAACCCTAACCCTTACCCGAAGCCTTACCCTAACCCGTCCCCTAATCTTAACCCGTACTCTAACACTAACCCGTACCCTAACACGTACGCTCACCCTAAACCCTTGTCGTACACTAACCTGTCCCCTAAACCGTCCCCGTCCCCTAACCCTAACCCTAACCCTAATCCTAACCCTTAACTGAAGCCTTACCCTAACCCGTCCCCTAATCCTAACCCGTACGCTAACACTAACCCGTGCCCTAACAAGTACGCTCACCCTAAATCGTTGTTGTACCCTAACCTGTCCCCTAAACCGTCCCCGTCCCCTAACCCTAACCCTAACCCTAACCCTAAACCTATCCCATACCCGAAGCCTTACCCTCACCCGTCCCCTAATTCTAACCGTTACTCTAACACTAACCCGTACCCTAACACGTACGCTCACCCTAAACCGTTGTCGTACCCTAACCTGTCCACTAAACCATCCCCGTCCCCTAAACCTAACCCTAACCCTAACCCTAACCCTTACACGAAGCCTTACCCTAACCCGTCCCCTAATCCTAAACCGAACGCTAACACTAACCGGTACCCTAACACGTACGCTCACCTTAAACCTTTGTCATATCCTAACCTGTCCCCTAAACCGTACTCATCCCCTAACCCTGACCCTAACCCTACCCCTAACACTAATCCTTACCCGAAGCCTTGCGCTAACCCGTCCCCTAATCCTAACCCGTACTCTAACACTAACCCATACCCTAACACGTACGCTCACCGTAAATTGTTGTCGTACCCTAACCTGTCCCCTAAACCGACCCCGTCCCCTAATCCTAACCCTAACCCTACCCCTAACGCTAATCCTTACCCGAAGCTTTCCCCTAACACGTGCCCTAATCCTAACCCGTAGGCTAACACTAACCCGTACCCTAACACGTACGCTCACCGTAAACCGTTGTCGTACCCTAACCTCTCCCCTAAACAGTCCCCATCCCCTAACCCTAACCCTAACCCTAACCCTAACCCTAACCCTAACCCTTACCCGTAGCCTTACCCTACCCCGTCCCCTAATCCTAACCCGTACGCTAACACGATCCCGTACCCTAACACGTACGCTCACCCTAAACTGTTGTCGTAACCTTACCTTTCCTCTAAACCGTCCCCGTCCCCTAACCCTAACACTAACCATAACCCTAACCCTTACCTGAAGCCTTATCCTAACCCGTCCCCTAATCCAAACCCGTACGCTAACACTAACCGGTACCCTAACACGTGCGCTCACCCTAAACCGTTGTCGTACCCCAAGCTGTCCCCTAAACCGTCCCCGTCCCCTAACCCTAACCCTAACCCTACCCCTAACCCTAATCCTTACCCGAAGCCTTCCCCTAACACGTCCCCTAATCCTAACACGTACGCTAACACTAACTCGTACCCTAACACGTACGCTCACTGTAAACCGTTGTCGTACCCTAACCTGTCCCCTAAACAGTCACCGTCCCCTAATCCTAACCCTAACATTAACCCTAACCCTAACCCTAACCCTTACCCGAAGCCTTACCCTAACCCGTCCCCTAATCCAAACCCGTACGCTAACACTAACCGGTACCCTAACACGTGCGCTCACCCTAAACCGTTGTCGTACCCTAACCTGTCCCCTAAACCGTCCCCGTCCCCTAACCCTAAACCTAACCCTACCCCTAACCCTAACCCTTACCCGAAGCCTTACCCTAACCCGTCCCCTAATCTTAACCCGTACTCTAACACTAACCCGTACCCTAACACGTACGCTCTCCCTAAACCGTTGTTGTACCCTAACCTGTCTCCTAAACCGTCCCCGTCCCCTAAACCTAACCCTAACCCTAACCCTAACCCTTACCCGAAGCCTTACCCTAACCCGTCCCCTAATCCTAACCCGTACGCTATCACTAACCCGTACCCTAACATGTACGCTCACCCTAAATCCTTGTTGTACCCTAACCTGTCCCCTAAACCGTCCCCGTCCCCTAACCGTAACCCTAACTCTAACCCTTACCTGAAGCCTTGCTCTAACCCGTCGCCTAATCCTATCCTGTACGCTAACACTAACGCGTACCCTAACACGTATGCTCACCCTAAACCGTTGTCGTACCCTAACCTGTCCCCTAAAGCGTCCCCATCCCCTAACCCTAACCCTAACCCTAACCCTAACCCTAACCCTTACCCGAACCCTTAACCTAACCCGTCCCCTAATCCTAACCCGTACGCTAACACTAACCCGTACCCTAACACGTACGCTCACCCTAAACCGTTGTCGTACACTAACCTGTCCCCTAAACCGTCCCCGTCCTCTAACGCTAACCCTAACCGTAACCCTAAACCTAACCGTTACCCGAAGCCTTACCCCCACCCATACCATAATTCTAACCCGTACCCTAACACTAACCCGTACCCTAACACGTACGCTCACCCTAAACCGTTGTCGTACCCTAACCTTCGCCTAAACCGTCCCCGTCCCCGTCCCCTAACCCTAACCCTATTCCTAACCCTTACCCGAAGCCTTACCCTAACCCGTCCCCTAATCCTAACCCGTACGCTAAAACTAACCGCTACCCTAACACGTACGCTCACCCTAAACCATTGTCGTAACCTAACCTGTCCCCTAAACCGTACTCATCCCCTAACCCTAACCCTAACCCTACCCCTAACACTAACCCTTACCGGAAGCCTTGCGCTAACCCGTCCCCTAATCCTAACCCGTACTCTAACACTAACCCGTACCCTAACACGTACGCTCACCGTAAACTGTTGTCGTACCCTAACCTGTCCCCTAAACCGTCCCCGTCCCCTAACCCTAACCCTAACCCTAACCCTAACCCTAACCCTTACCTAAAGCCTTACCCTAACCCGTCCCCTAATCCTAACCCGTACGCTAACACTAACCCGTACCCTAACACGTACGCTCACCCTAAACCGTTGTCGTACCCTAACCTGTCCACTAAACCGTCCCCATCCCCTAACCCTAAACCTAACCCTAAACCTAACCCTTACCCGAAGCCTTACCCTAACCCGTCCCCTAATCCAAACACGTACGCTAACACTAACCGGTACCCTAACACGTGCCCTCACCCTAAACGGTTGTCGTACCCTAACCTGTCCCCTAAAC
Organism: Phocoena phocoena; assembly: GCF_963924675.1. NCBI lineage: Eukaryota > Metazoa > Chordata > Mammalia > Artiodactyla > Phocoenidae > Phocoena > Phocoena phocoena. Next base: position 218,261 of record NC_089235.1, read on the forward strand.
CGTCCCCGTCCCCTAACCCTAACCCTAACCCTACCCCAAACCCTAACCCTTACCCGAAGCCTTACCCTAACCCGTCCCCTAATCTTAACCCGTACTCTAACACTAACCCGTACCCTAACACGTACGCTCTCCCTAAACCGTTGTCGTACCCTAACCTGTCCCCTAAACCGTCCCCGTCCCCTAACCCTAACCCTAACCCTAATCCTAACCCTTACCTGAAGCCTTACCCTAACCTGTCCCCTAATCCTAACCCGTACGCTAACACTAACCCGTGCCCTAACACGTACGCTCACCCTAAACCGTTGTCATATCCTAACCTGTCCCCTAAACCGTACTCATCCCCTAAACCTGACCCTAACCCTACCCCTAACACTAACCCTTACCCAAAGCCTTGCGCTAACCCGTCCCCTAATCCTAACCCGTACTCTAACACTAACCCATACCCTAACACGTACGCTCACCGTAAACTGTTGTCGTACCCTAACCTGTCCCCTAAACCGTCCCCGTCCCCTAACCCTAACCCAAACCCTACCCCTAACGCTAATCCTTACCCGAAGCCTTCCCCTAACACGTCCCCTAATCCTAACCCGTACGCTAACACTAACCCGTACCCTAACACGTACGCTCACCGTAAACCGTTGTCGTACCCTAACCTGTCCCCTAAACAGTCCCCATCCCCTAACCCTAACCCTAACCCTTACCCTAACCCTAAACCTAACCCTTACCCGAAGCCTTACCCTAACCCGTCCCCTAATCCTAAACCGTACGCTAACACGAACCCGTACCCTAACACGTACGCTCACCCTAAACTGTTGTCGTAACCTTACCTTTCCTCTAAACCGTCCCCGTCCCCTAACGCTAACACTAAACATAACCCTAACCCTTACCTGAAGCCTTACCCTAACCCGTCCCCTAATCCAAACCCGTACGCTAACACTAACCGGTACCCTAACACATATGCTCACCTTAAACTGTTGTCGTACCCTAACCTGTCCCCTAAACCGTCCCCGTCCCCTAACCCTAACCCTAACCCTACCCCTAACCCTAACCCTTACCCAAAGCCTTACCCTAACCCGTCACCTAATCCTAACCCGTACGCTAACACTAACCCGTACCCTAACACGTACGCTCACCCTAAACCGTTGTCGTACCCTAACCTGTCCACTAAACAGTCCCCGTCCCCTAACCCTAAAGCTAACCCTAAACCTAACCCTTACCCGAAGCCTTACCCTAACCCGTCCCCTAATCCAAACCCGTACGCTAACACTAACCGGTACCCTAACACGTGCGCTCACCCTAAAACGTTGTCGTACCCCAAGCTGTCCCCTAAACCGTCCCCGTCCCCTAACCCTAACCCTAACCCTACCCCTAACCCTAACCATTACCCGAAGCCTTACCCTAACCCGTCCCCTAATCTTAACCCGTACTGTAACACTAAGCCGTACACTAACACGTACGCTCACCCTAAATCGTTGTTGTACCCTAACCTGTCCCCTAAACCGTCCCCGTCCCCTAACCCTAACCCTAACCCTAACCCTTACCCGAAGACCTGCTCTAACCCGTCGCCTAATCCTATCCCGTACGCTAACACTAACCCGTACCCTAACACGTATGCTCACCCTAAACCGTTGTCGTACCCTAACCTGTCCCCTAAAGCGTCCCCATCCCCTAACCCTAAGCCTAACCCTAACCCTAACCCTAACCCTTACCCGAAGCCTTAACCTAACCCGTCCCCTAATCCTAACCCGTACGCTAACACTAAACCGTACCCTAACACGTACGCTCACCCTAAACCATTGTCGTACACTAACCTGTCCCCTAAACCGTCCCCGTCCCCTAACGCTAACCCTAACCGTAACCCTAAACCTAACCGTTTCCCCAAGCCTTACCCCCAGCCATACACTAATTCTAACACGTACGCTAACACTCACCCGTACCCTAACACGTACGCTCACCCTAAACCGATGTCGTACCCTAACCTGTCCCCTAAACCGTCCCCGTCCCCGTCCCCTAACCCTAACCCTAACCCTAACCCTTACCCGAAGCCTTACCCTAACCCGTCCCCTAATCTTAACCCGTACGCTAACACTAACCGCTACCCTAACACGTACGCTCACCCTAAACCGTTGTCGTAACCTAACCTGTCCCCTAAACCGTACCCATCCCCTAACCCTAACCCTAACCCTACCCCTAAACCTAACCCTTACCCGAAGCCTTACCCTAACCCGTCCACTAATCCTAACGCGTACGCTAACACTAAACCATACCCTAACACGTACGCTCACCCTAAACCGTTGTCGTACCCTAACCTGTCCCCTAAACCGTCCCCGTCCCCTAACCCTAACCCTAACCCTAACCCTAACCCTAAACCTTACCCGAAGCCTTACACTTAGCCGTCCCCTAATCCTAACTCGTATGCTAACACTAACACGTACCCTAACACGTACGCTAACCCTAAATCGTTGTCCTACACTAACCTGTCCCCTAAACCGTCCCCATCCCCTAACACTAACCCTAACCCTAACCCTAACCCTAACATTTACCCGAAGCCTTACCCTAACCCGTCCCCTAATCCTAACCCGTACGCTAACACTAACCCGTACCCTAACACGTACGCTCTCCCTAAACCGTTGTCGTACCCTAACCTGTCCCCTAAACCGTCCCCGTCCCCTAACCCTAACCGTAAACCTAAACGTAACCCTTAACCGAAGCCTTACACTAAGCCGTCCCCTACTCCTAACCCGTACGCTAACACTAACCCGTACCCTAACATGTACGCTCACCCTAAACCATTGTCGTAACCTAACCTGTCCCCTAAACCGTACCCATCCCCTAACCCTAACCCTAACCCTACCCCTAACACTAACCCTTACCCGAAGCCTTGCGCTAACCCGTCCCCTAATCCTAACCCGTACTCTAACACTAACCGATACCCTAACACGTACGCTCACTGTAAACTGTTGTCGTACCCTAACCTGTCCCTTAAACCGTCCCCGTCCCCTAACCCTAACCCTAACCCTAACCCTAACCCTAACCCTTACCTGAAGCCTTACCCTAACCCGTCCCCTAATCCTAACCCGTACGCTAACACTAACCCGTACCCTAACACGTACGCTCACCCTAAACCGTTGTCGTACCCTAACCTGTCCATTAAACCGTCCCCATCCCCTAACCCTAAACCTAACCCTAAACCTAACCCTTACCCGAAGCCTTACCCTAACCCGTCCCCTAATCCAAACACGTACGCTAACACTAACTGGTACCCTAACACGTGCCCTCACCCTAAACAGTTGTCGTACCCTAACCTGTCCCCTAAACCGTCCCCGTCCCCTAACCCTAACCCTAACCCTAACCCTAACCCTAACCCTTACCCGAAGCCTTACACTAACCCGTCCCCTAATCCTAATCCGTACGCTAACACTAACCCGTACCCTAACAAGTACGCTCACCCTAAACCGTTGTCGTACCATAACCTGTCCCCTAAACCGTCCCCGTCCCCTAACCCTAACCCTAACCCTAACCCTAACCCTTACCTGAAGCCTTACCCTAACCCGTCCCCTAATCCTAACCTGTACGCTAACACTAACCCGTACCCTAACAAGTACGCTCACCCTAAATCGTTGTTGTACACTAACCTGTCCCCTAAACCGTCCCCGTCCCCTAACCCTAACCCTAACCCTAACCCTAAACCTATCCCTTACCCGAAGCCTTACACTCACCCGTCCCCTAATTTTAACCCGTACTCTAACACTAACCCATACCCTAACACGTACGCTCACCCTAAACCGTTGTCGTACCCTAACCTGTCCCCTAAACCGTCCCCGTCCCCTAACCCTAAACCTAACCCTAAACCTAACCCTTACCCGAAGCCTTACCTTAACCCGTCCCCTAACCCAAACCCGTACGCTAACACTACCCCGGTACCCTAACACGTGCCCTCACCCTAAACCGTTGTCATACCCTAACCTGTCCCCTAAACCGTCCCCGTCCCCTAACCCTAACCCTAACCCTACCCCAAACCCTAACCCTTACCCGAAGCCTTACACTAACCCGTCCCCTAATCTTAACCCGTACTCTAACACTAACCCGTACCCTAACACGTACGCTCACCCTAAACCGTTGTCGTACCATAACCTGTCCCCTAAACCGTCCCCGTCCCCTAACCCTAACCCTAACCCTAAACCTAACCCTTAACTGAAGCCTTACCCTAACCCGTCCCCTAATCCTAACCTGTACGCTAACACTAACCCGTACCCTAACAAGTACGCTCACCCTAAATCTTTGTTGTACACTAACCTGTCCCCTAAACCGTCCCCGTCCCCGTCCCCTAACCCTAACCCTAAACCTATCCCTTACCCGAAGCCTTACCCTCACCCGTCCCCTAATTCTAACACGTACTCTAGCACTAACCCGTACCCTAACACGTACGCTCACCCTAAACCGTTGTCGTACCCTAACCTGTCCCCTAAACCATCCCCGTCCCCTAATCCTAACCCTAACCCTAACCCTAACCCTTTCACGAAGCCTTACCCTAACCCGTCCCCTAATCCTAAACCGAACGCTAACACTAACCGGTACCCTAACACGTACGCTCACCCTAAACAGTTGTCGTACCCTAACCTGTCCCCTAAACCGTCCCTGTCCCATAACGCTAACCCTAACCCTACCCCTAACCCTAATCCTTACCTGAAGCCTTCCCCTAACACTTCCCCTAATCCTAACCCGTACGCTAACACTAACCCATACCCTAACACGTACGCTCACCGTAAACTGTTGTCGTACCCTAACCTGTCCCCTAAACCGTCCCCGTCCCCTAACCCTAAACCTAACCCTAACCCTAACCCTAACACTTACCTGTAGCCTTACCCTAACCCGTCCCCTAATCCTAACCCGTACGCTAACACTAACCCGTACCCTAACACGTACGCTCACCCTAAACCGTTGTCGTACCCTAACCTGTCCACTAAACCGTCCCCATCCCCTAACCCTAAACCTAACCCTAAACCTAACCTTTACCCGAAGCCTTACCCTAACACGTCCCCTAATCCAAACCCGTACGCTAACACTAACCGGTACCCTAACACGTGCCCTCACCCTAAACCGTTGTCGTACTCTAACCTGTCCCCTAAACCGACCCGTCCCCTAAACCTAACCCTAACCCTACCCCAAACCCTAACCCTTACCAGAAGCCTTACCCTAACCCGTCCCCTAATTCTAACCGTACGCTAACACTAACCCATACCCTAAAACGTACGCTCACTCTAAACCGTTGTCGTACACTAACCTGTCCCCTAAACCGTCCCCGTCCCCTAACCCTAACCCTAACCCTAACACTTACCCGAAGCCTTACCCTCACCCGTCACCTAATTCTAACCCGTACGCTAACACTAACCGGTACCCTAACACGAACGCTCACCCTAAACCGTTGTCGTACCTTAACCTGTCCCCTAAACCGTCCCCGTCCCCTAACCCTAACCCTAACCCTAACCCTTACCTGAAGCCTTAACCAAACCCGTCCCCTAATCCTAACCCGTACGCTAACACTAACCCGTACCCTAACACGTATGCTCACCCTAAACAATTGTCGTACCCTAACCTGTCCCCTAAACCGTCCCCGTCCCCTAACCCTAACCCTAACACTAACCCTAACCCTAACCTTACCCGAAGCCTTACCCTAACCCGTCCCCTAATCCTAACCCGTATGCTAACACTAACCCGTACCCTAACACGTACGCTCACCCTAAACCGTTATCGTATCCTAACCTGTCCCCTAAACCGTACCCGTCCCCTAACCCTAACGCTAACCCTAACCCTAAACCTAACCGTTACCCGAAGCCTTAACCCCACCCGTTCCCTAATTCTAACCCGTATGCTAACACTAACCCATACCCTAACACGTACGCTCACCCTAAACCGTTGTCGTACCCTAACATGTCCCCTAAAACGTCCCCGTCCCCTAACCCTAACCCTAACCTAACCCTTACCCGAAGCCTTACCCTAACCCGTCCCCTAATCCTAACCCGTACGATAACACTAACCGGTACCCGAACACGTACGCTCACCCTAAACAGTTGTCGTACCCTAACCTGTCCCCTAAACCGTCCCCGTCCCCTAACACTAACCCTAACCCTACCCCTAAAGCTAAACCTTACCCGAAGCCTTACACTAACCCGTCCCCTAATCGTAACCCGTACGATAACACTAAACCATACCCTAACATGTACGCTCACCCTAAACCGTTGTCGTACCCTAACCTGTCCCCTAAACCGTCCCCATCCCCTAACCCTAACCCTAACCCTAACCCTAACCCTTACCCGAAGCCTTACCCTAACCCGTCCCCTAATCCTAACCCATACTCTAACACTAAACCATACCCTAACACGTACGCTCACCCTAAACTGTTGTCGTACCCTAACCTGTCCCCAAAACCGTCCCCGTCCCCTAACCCTAACCCTAACACTAACCCTAACCCTAACCCTTACCCGAAGCCTTACCCTTACCCTTCCCCTAATCCTAACCCGTACGCTAACACTAACCCATACCCTAACACATACGCTCACCCTAAACCGTTTTCGTACCCTAACCTGTCCACTAAACCGTCCCCGTCCCCAAACCCTAAACATAACCCTAACCCTAACCCTAACCCTACTCCGAACCCAAAACGTTACCCGAAGCCTTACCCCCACCCGTCCCCTAATTCTAACCCGTACGCTAACACTAACCCGTACCCTGACACGTACGCTCACCCTAAACCGTTGTCTTACCCTAACCTGTCCCCTAAACCGTCCCTGTCCCCGTCCCCTAACCCTAACCCTAACCCTTACCCGAAGCCTTACCCTAACCCGTCCCCTAATCCTAAACCGTACGCTAACACTAACTGCTACCCTAACACGAACGCTCACCCTAAACAGTTGTCGTACCCTAACCTGTCCCCTAAACCGTCCCCGTCCCCTAACCCTAACCCTAAACCTACCCCTAAACCTAACCCTTACCCGAAGCCTTACCCTAACCCGTCCCCTAATCCTAACCCGTACGCTAACACTAAACCATACCCTAACACGTACGCTCACCCTAAACCGTCCTCGTACCCTAACCTGTCCGATAAACGGTCCCCGTCCCCTAACCCTAACCCTAACCCTAACCCTAACCCTTACCCGAAGCCTTACCCTTACCCGTCCCCTAATCCTAACTCGTATGCTAACACTAACACGTACCCTAACACGTACGCTCACCCTAAACCGTTGTCCTACCCTAACCTGTCCCCTAAATCGTCCCCGTCCCCTAACACTAACCCTAACCCTTACCCGAAGCCTTACCGTAACCCGTCCCCTAATCCTATCCCGTACGCTAACACTAGCCCGTACCCTAACACGTACGTTCACCCTAAACCGTTGTCGTACCCTAACCTGTCCCCTAAACCGTCCCTGTCCCCTAACCCTAACCCTAACCATAACCCTAACCCTTAACCGAAGCCTTACACTAACCCGTCCCCTAATCCTAACCCGTACGCTAACACTAACCCGTACCCTAACACGTACGCTCACCCAAAACCGTTGTCGTAACCTAACCTGTCCCCTAAACCGTACCCATCCCCTAACCCTAACCCTAACCCTACCCCTAACACTAACCCTTACCCGAAGCCTTGCGCTAACCCGTCCCCTAATCCTAACCCGTACTCTAACACTAACCCATACCCTAACACGTACGCTCACCCTAAACTGTTGTCGTACACTAACCTGTCCCCTAAACCGTCCCCGTCACCTAACCCTAACCCTACCCCTAACCCTAACCCTTACCCAAAGCCTTACCCTAACCCGTCCCCTAATCTTAACCCGTACGCTAACACTAACCCGTACCCTAACACATACGCTCACCCTAAACCGTTGTCGTACCCTAACCTGTCCACTAAACCGTCCCCGTCCCCTAACCCTAACCCTACCCCTAAACCTAACCCTTACCCGAAGCCTTACCCTAACCCGTCCCCTAATCCTAACCCGTACGCTAACACTAAAGTATACCCTAACACGTTCGCTCACCCTAAACCGTTGTCGTACCCTAACCTGTCCCCTAAACCGTCCCCTACCCCTAACCCTAACCCTAACCCTAACCCTAACCCTTACCCGAAGCCTTACCCTAACCCGTCCCCTAATCCTAACCCGTACTCTAACACTAACCCATACCCTAACACGTACGCTCACCCTAAACTGTAGTCGTACCCTAACCTGTCCGCAAAACCGTCCCCGTCCCCTAACCCTAACCCTAATCCTAACCCTAACCCTAACCTTAACCTGTCCCCTAAACCGTCTCCATCCACTAACCCTAACCCTAACCCTAACCCTAACCCTTACCCGAAGCATTACACTAACCCGTCCCTTAATCCTAACCCGTACGCTAACACTAAACCGTACGCTAACACGTACGCTCAACCTAAACACTTGTCGTACCCTAACCTGTCCCCTAAACAGTCCCCGTATCCTAACCCTAACCCTTACCCTAACCCTAACCCTTACTCGAAGCCTTACACTTACCCGTCTCCTAACTCGTATGCTAACACTAACCGGTACCCTAACACGTACGCTCACCCTAAACCGTTGTCGTACACAAACCTGTCCCCTAAACCGTCCCCGTCCCCGTCCCCTAACCCTAACCCTGACCCTAACCCTAACACTTACCCGAAGCCTTACCCTAACCCGTGCCCTAATCCTAACCCGTACGCTAACACTAACCCGTACCCTAACACGTACGCTCACCCTAAACCGTTGTCGTACCCTAAACTGTCCCCTAAACCAGCCCCATCCCCTAACCCTAACCCTAACCCTAACCCTAACATGAAGCCTTACACAAACCCGTCCCCTAATCCTAACCCGTACGCTAACACTAATACGTACCCTAACACGTACGCTCACCCTAAACGGTTGGCGTACCCTAACCTGTCCCCTAAACCGTCCCCGTCCCTTAACCCTAACCCTAACCCTAACCCTAACACTTACCCGAAGCCTTACATTAACCAGTCCCCTAATCCGAACCCGTACGCTAAAACGAACCCGTAATCTAACACGTACGCTCACCCTAAAGAGTTGTCGTACACTAACGTGTCCACTAAACCGTCCCCGTCCCCTAACCCTAACCCTAACCCGAACTCTTACCCGAAGCCTTACCCTAACCTGTCCCCTAATCCAAACCCGTACGCTAACACTAACCGGTACCCTAACACGTACGATCACCCTAAACCGTTGTCGTACCTTAACCTTTCCCCTAAGCCGTCCCCGTCCCGTAAACCTAACCCTAACCCTAACCCTAAACCTTACCCGAAGCCTTACCCTAACCCGTCTCCTTATCCTAACCCGTACGCTAACACTAACCCGTACCCTAACACGTACGCTCACCCTAAACCGCTGTCATACCCTAACCTGTCCCCTAAACCGTCCCCGTCCCCTAACCCTAACCCTAACCCTAACCCTAACCCTAACCCTTACCCGAAGCCTTACCCTAAACCGTCCCCTAATCCTAACCCGTACACTAACACTAACCCCTACCCTAACACGTACGCTCACCATAAATCGTTGTCGTACACTAACCTGTCCCCTAAACCGACCCCGTCCCCAAACCCTAACCCTAACCCTAACACTAAACCTAACCCTAACCCTTACCCAAAGCCTTACCCTCACCCGTCCCCTAATTCTAATCCGTACGCTAACACTAACCCATACCCTAACACGTACGCTCACCCTAAACCGTTGTCGTACCCTAACCTGTCCCCTAAACCGTCCCCGTCCCCAACCCTAGCCCTAACCCTAACACTAAACTTTACCCGAAGCCATACCCTAACCCGTCCCCTAATCCTAACCCCTACGCTAACACTAACTGGTACCCTAACACGTACGCTCACCCTAAACCGTTGTCGTACCCTAACCTGTCCCCTAAACCGTCCCCGTCCCCTAACCCTAACCCTAACCCTACCCTTAACCCTAACACTTACCCGAAGCCTTACCCTAACCCGTCCCCTAATCCTAACCCGTACTCTAACACTAACCCCTACCCTAACACGTACGCTCACCCTAAACCGTTGTCGTACCCTAACCTGTCCCCTAAACCGTCCCCGTCCCCTAACCCTAACCCTAACACTAACCCTAACCCTTACCCGAAGCCTTACCCTAACCCGTTGCCTAATCCTAACCCATAGGCTAACACTAACCCGTACCCTAACACGTACGCTCACCCTAAACCGTTGTCATACCCTAACCTGTCCCCTAAACCGTCCCCATACCCGTACCCTAACCCTAACCCTAACCCTAACCCTAACCCTTACCCGAAGCCTTACCCTAACCCGTCCACTAATCTCACCCGTACACTAACACGTACCCTAACACGTACGCTCACCATAAATCGTTGTCGTACACTAACCTGTCCCCTAAACCGACTCCGTCCCCTAACCCTAACCCTAACCCTAACCCTAAACCTAACCCTTACCCGAAGCCTTACCCTCACCCGTCCCCTAATTCTACTCCGTACGCTAACACTAACCCGTACCCTAACACGTACGCTCAACCTAAACCGTTGTCGTACCCTAACCTGTCACCTAAACCGTCCCCGTCCCCAACCCTAACCCTAACCCTAACACTAACCTTTACCCGAAGCCTTACCCTAACCCGTCCCCTAATCCTAACACCTACGCTAACACTAACCGGTACCATAACACGTACGATCACCCTAAACCATTGTCGTACCCTAACCTGTCCCCTAAACCGTCCCCGTCCCCGTCCCCTAACCCTAACCCTAACCCTAACCCTTACCCGAAGCCTTACCCTAACCCGTTGCCTAATCCTAACCCGTACGCTAACACTAACCTGTACCCTATCACGTACGCTCACCCTAAACCATTGTCATATCCTAACCTGTCCCGTAAACCGTCCCCGTCCCCTAACCCTAACCCTAACCCTAACCCTAACCCTAACCCTTACCCGAAGCCTTACCCTAACCCGTCCCTTAATCCTACCCCGTACGATAACACTAACCCATACCCTAACACGTACGCTCACCATAAATCGTTGTCGTACACTAACCTGTCCCCTAAACTGACCCCGTCCCCTAACGCTAACCCTAAACCTAACCCTTACCCAAAGCCTTACGCTCACCCGTCCCCTAATTCTAATCCGTACGCTAACACTAACCCGTACCCTAACACGTACGCTCACCCTAAACCGTTGTCGTACCCTAACCTGTCCACTAAACCGTCCCCGTCCTCTAACCCTAACCCTAACCCTAACCCAAAATTTTACCTGAAGCCTTACCCTAACCCGTCCCCTAATCCTAACCCCTACGCTAACACTAACCGGTACCCTAACACGTACACTCACCCTAAACCGTTGTCGTACCCTAACCTGTCCTCTAAACCGTCTCCATCCCCTAACACTAACCCTAACCCTAACCCTAACCCTAACCCTTACCCGAAGCCTTACACTAACCTGTCCCCTAATCCTAACCCGTACGCTAACACTAACCCGTACCCTAACACGTACGCTCACCCTAAACCGTTGTCGTACCCTAACGTGTCCCCTAAACCGTCCCCGTCCCCTAACCCTAACCCTAACCCTTACCCATACCCGAATCCTTACCCTAACCCGTTGCCTAATCCTAACCCGTACGCTAACACTAACCCGTACCCTAACACGTACGCTCACCATAAATCGTTGTCGTACCCTAACCTGTCCCCTAAACCGACCCCGTCCCCTAACCCTAA